>NC_091288.1:186752295-187003374 GCF_032444005.1 Ranitomeya imitator
GACATATTTTTAGAGCACGCCGAAGACACTCGGTTATCACTCGAGCATGCTCAGATAACACCTGATCCCAGCCCGTTTGCTCGTCATCACTAATAGGCAATGAATAGCACTTTATTCAATATATGTGCAAAAACCTGTGGGAGAAAGCATAGCCTAGATGGCCTGAGATGGCGCTGATCGTGAGGACCGGCCATAGGGTATCTGTACTGTACTTCCTTGCACCTGTTTTTGCACATAAATTGGATAAAGTGCTTTTTAGTGCCGGATCCATTCTATCTATCTATGTAGAGTCGTACTGATTGATCCATCAGGCAATCCCATTTGAAACTGACATCGTCGGAAACCAGTTGCCACTGGGAGCGCGTTAGATACGTAATGTAAGTAAATCTAGCCAGTAAATCCTACCCTAAATTTTTTTTAAAGGGGCGTGCCCCCAGATTGACATGATCCACACTGATTGGACAGTGTCAGACTTTGTACCGACACACCCACAACTGGTAACACCCAATTGTCACTTTCTGTGAGTTTTCAGGAGGAATAACCGAGGAACGGTGCAGAGCGATAAGAAAACATGTCCTGAAATTGTTATTTCATGGAGAATACAATAATTTACAAAAACTGTTATCAGGAGAGGCGACAGGCCTTTGTTTGCATCGTTTTAATGCAGTGGCTTTATTGTGTCACATAGCTCTATGGATGGGGATATTTCACGGGAAATTACTTTTCTGTAATATTGTACTTCGTTTTCCTTAGGTATCTAAATGTTTATAAAAAACACAGCGATCTTTTGAACAACAAAGCTCAGCAAGACATTATGGGGTTCCTTAAGGAAGAGCATTCACTGCAGGCCTTCACTAAGGTAATGAAAGGACCGAGCTTGGTAAGGAGGCTTCTGTTTCCGATACCCTTATACTGGACCACGGAGGGTAGAATTAGGATTTATTCTAGAGTACATGATGGAATAAAAGTGGTCTTTATCCAAAATAAAATGTACATTTATATATAATAAATATAAAAGTCATTAAAACAAAAGAAAGATCAAGAAAATAAATCTCAGACAGAAGGACATCAATACAAAGGTATCGTCACCGGGAGTCACTATAGCATGGTGGTACCAAATATCCTAGAGGTAATGGCTGTATTCTAAGTAAAGCGTACTGGCATAGTGAGCAATGACAATGCTAATATACAGAAGCACAGCAGATCGAAATCACCTATGAGCCGTAAGTACCTGCCCTCTAAAGGGGTTTTCTAATCATCACAAATTGTTAAAATTGCTATCAAATTGTGATATAGGAAAGATATATATCTTGCTACCGTGTTAGCCAGGATATAGAAAAATAAATATTGGAACAGTTCATAGATAAGGAGTGTGAATGTTTTATTGTCCTCTGATTGGGATCTGGTTTTACATTCACACTATGGCATTATTTCTGGGCTGTATTGTGCATAAATATTTATGTTCTTGTGCATAAATATGTCAGAATTTGTTGTAGTCTATGAACAATAATGCTAAAAGCAGAACATATGATACCGCAGCCATATAATTGGGAACACTGCTAAGACATAATGTCTAAAGCGGCCCAATAGGTTCAGGACACTCCATAAATACAAGAGAACCGGAGTAAAGGTCCAAAAAAATTACACTTTATTAAAACAAAAAATACAAAAATGATTATAAAATCTACTGCATAAGTAAAGAATCGATAACATGGGAGGGCATAATGACATTTATTCCATTTATGTCAAACTTTAATAGTATTTCATTGAGGCCTGTCCATTTCTTATGCACAGAAAATCAATAACTTATCACAACTCCGTGGGGAAATTGCATCCATGCATGTTACGGTTCCCCTGGCCATGTTCTGCTTGGATGCCTTGCGTCTCAATGAAGATCTGTGTGCCAGAGCCCAAAAACTGAAGGATCGTCTTATTCAGTTTGAAGTGGATGAAAACAGGGAGCTCAATAAGAGGTGAGATGTATGAACGTATGGATATGGATGTCCCAATCAACCTATCACGATGTTTAGGTGTGTATACTGTATATATATATTTGTATGTATACAAACTCCTCAACATTGAAATTGCAACACCAAGATGTTATGGAAATCAGAGGATGAGTAGACATGTTAATGATAAGTAAATGATGAAAAAATGCAAGCGAAATTTTCAAAACATCTTGATGTATTCAGTATTGAGTTTGAGCGCCATATGCAGAAAATCCCTTCACTTACAGCCTTGGTGCTAACGGTGAGATTATTAACCCCTTTACCCCCAAGGGTGGTTTGCACGTTAATGACCAGGCCAATTTTTACAATTCTGACCACTGTCCCTTTATGAGGTTATAACTCTGGAACGCTTCAACGGATCCCGGTGATTCTGACATTGTTTTCTCGTGACATATTGTACTTCATGATAGTGGTAAAATTTCTTTGATATTACCTGCGTTTATTTGTGAAAAAAATGGAAATTTGGCGAAAATTTTGAAAATTTCGCAATTTTCCAACTTTGAATTTTTATGCAATTAAATCACAGAGATATGTCACACAAAATACTTAATAAGTAACATTTCCCACATGTCTACTTTACATCAGCACAATTTTGGAACCAAAATTTTTTTTTGTTAGGGAGTTATAAGGGTTAAAAGTTGACCAGCAATTTCTCATTTTTACAACACCATTTTATTTTAGGGACCACATCTCATTTGAAGTCATTTTGAGGGGTCTATATGATAGAAAATACCCAAGTGTGACACCATTCTAAAAACTGCACCCCTCAAGGTTCTCAAAACCACATTCAAGAAGTTTATTAACCCTTCAGGTGCTTCACAGGAATTTTTGGAATGTTTAAATAAAAATTAACATTTAACTTTTTTTCACAAAAAATTTACTTCAGCTCCAATTTGTTTTATTTTACCAAGGGTTACAGGAGAAAATGGACCCCAAACGTTGTTGTACAATTTGTCCTGAGTACGCTGATACCCCATATTTGGGGGTTAACCACAGTTTGGGCGCATGGCAGAGCTCGGAAGGGAAGGAGCGCCATTTGACTTTTCAATGCAAAATTGACTGGAATTGAGATGGAACGCCATGTTGCGTTTGGAGAGCCACTGATGTGCCTAAACATTGAAACCCCCCACAAGTGACACCATTTTGGAAAGTAGACCCCATAAGGAACTTATCTAGAGGTGTGGTGAGCACTTTGACCCACCAAGTGCTTCACAGAAGTTTATAATGCAGAATCGTAAAAATAAAAAATCATTTTTTTTCACAAAAATTATCTTTTCGCCCCCAATTTTTTATTTTCCCAATGGTAAGAGAAGAAATTGGACCACAAAAGTTGTGGCACAATTTGTCCTGAGTACTCTGATACCCCATATGTGGGTGTAAACCACTGTTTGGGCGCATGACAGAGCTTGGAAGCGAAGGAGCGCCGTTTGACCTTTCAATGCAAAATTGACAGGAATTGAGATGGGACGCCATGTTGCGTTTGGAGAGCCACTGATGTGCCTAAACATTGAAACCCCCCACAAGTGACACCATTTTGGAAAGTAGACCCCCTAAGGAACTTATCTAGAGGTGTGGTGAGCACTTTGACCCACCAAGTGCTTCACAGAAGTTTATAATGCAGAACCGTAAAAATAAAAAAATCATTTTTTTTTTCACAAAAATTATCTTTTCGCCCCCAATTTTTTATTTTCCCAATGGTAAGAGAAGAAATTGGACCACAAAAGTTGTGGAACAATTTGTCCTGAGTACTCTGATACCCCATATGTGGGGGTAAACCATTGTTTGGGCGCATGGGAGAGCTCGGAAGGGAAGGAGCGCCGTTTGACCTTTCAATGCAAAATTTACAGGAATTGAGATGGGACGCCATGTTGCGTTTGGAGAGCCACTGATGTACCTAAACATTGAAACCCCCCACAAGTGACACCATTTTGAAAAGTAGACCCCCTAAGGAACTTATCTAGATGTGTGGTGAGCACTTTGACCCAATAAGAGCTTCACAGAAGTTTATAATGCAGAGCCGTAAAAATAAAACAAAAATTTTTTCCCACAAAAATAATTTTTTAGCCCCCAGTTTTGTATTTTCCTGAGGGTAACAGGAGAAATTGGACCCCAAAAGTTGTTGTGCAATTTGTCCTGAGTGCGCTGATACCCTATATGTGGGGGAGAACCAGCGTTTGGGCGCATGGGAGGGCTCGGAAGGGAAGGAGCGCCATTTGGAATACAGACGTAGATGGAATGGTCTGCAGGCGTCACATTGTGTTTGCAGAGCCCCTAATGTACCTAAACAGTAGAAACCCCCCACAAGTAACCCCATATTGGAAACTAGACCCCCCAAGGAACTTGTCTAGATGTGTTGTGAGAACTTTGAGCCCCCAAGTATTTCACTACAGTTTATAACGCAGAGCCGTGAAAATAAAAAAAAAAAATTCCCCTCAAAATTATTTTTTAGCCCCCAGTTTTGTATTTTCTCGAGGGTAAAATGAGAAATTGGACCCCAAAAGTTGTTGTCCAATTTGTCCTGAGTGCGTTGATACCCCATATGTGGGGGGGAAACCAGCGTTTGGGCGCATGGGAGGGCTCGGAAGGGAAGGAGCGCCATTTGGAATGCAGACTTAGATGGAATGGTCTGCAGGCGTCACATTGCGTTTGCAGAGCCCCTAATATACCTAAACAGTAGAAACCCCCACAAGTGACCCCATATTGGAAACTAGACCCCCCCACGAACTTATCTAGATGTGTTGTGAGAACTTTGAGCCCCCAAGTGTTTCACTGCAGTTTATAACGCAGAGCCGTGAAAATAAAAAATCTCTTTTTTTCCCACAAAAATTATTTTTTAGCCCCCAATTTTGTATTTTCCCAAGGGTAACAGGAGAAATTGGACCCCAAAAGTTGTTGCCCAATTTGTCCTGAGTACGCTGATACCCCATATGTTGGGGTAAACTCCTGTTTGGGCACACGGGAGAGCTCGGAAGGGAAGGAGCACTGTTTTACTTTTTCAATGCAGAATTGGATGGAATTGAGATCGGTCGCCATGTCGCGTTTGGAGATCCCCCTGATGTGCCTAAACAGTGGAAACCCCCCAATTATAACTGAAACCCTAATCCAAACACACCCCTAACCCTAATCCCAATAGTAACCCTAACCACACCTCTAACCCAGACACACCCCTAACCCTAATCCCAACCCTAATCCCAACTGTAAATGTAATCTAAACCCTAACCCTAACTTTAGCCCCAACCCTAACTGTAGCCCCAACCCCAACCCTAACCCTAGCCCTAACCCTAACCTTAGCCCTAACCCTAACCCTAGCCCTAACCCTAGCCCTAACCCTAGCCCTAACCCTAGCCCTAACCCTAGCCCTAATGCTAACCCTAGACCTAACCCTAGCCCTAACCCTAACCCTAACCCTAACCCTAGCCCTAACCCTAGCCCTAACCCTAGCCCTAACCCTAGCCCTAGCCCTAGCCCTAGCCCTAGCCCTAGCCCTAACCCTAGCCCTAACCCTAGCCCTAACCCTAGCCCTAACCTCAATGGGAAAATGGAAATAAATACATTTTTTTCATTTACTTTTATAGCGGGTTTTTTAGCGGATTTTTATGATTGGCAGCCGTCACACACTGAAAGACGCTTTTTATTGCAAAAAATATTTTTTGCGTTACCACATTTTGAGAACTATAATTTTTCCATATTTGAGTCCACAGAGTCATGTGAGGTCTTGTTTTTTGCGGGACGAGTTGACGTTTTTATTGGTAACATTTTCGGGCATGTGACATTTTTTGATCGCTTTTTATTCCGATTTTTGTGAGGCAGAATGACCAAAAACCAGCTATTCATGAATTTCTTTTGGGGGAGGCGTTTATACCGTTCCGCGTTTGGTAAAATTGATAAAGCAGTTTTATTCTTCGGGTCAGTACGATTACAGCGACACCTCATTTATATCATTTTTTTTATGTTTTGGCGCTTTTATACGATAAAAACTATTTTATAGAAAAAATTAATTATTTTTGCCTCGCTTTATTCTGAGGACTATAACTTTTTTATTTTTTGCTGATGTTGCTGTATGGTGGCTCATTTTTTGCGGGACAAGATGACGCTTTCAGTGGTACCATGGTTATTTATATCCGTCTTTTTGATCGCGTGTTATTCCACTTTTTGTTTGGCGGTATGATAATAAAGCGTTGTTTTTTGCCTCGTTTTTTTTTTTTTTCTTCCGGTGTTTACTGAAGGGGTTAACTAGTGGGCCAGTTTTATAGGTCGGGTCGTTACAGACGCGGCGATACTAAATATGTGTACTTTTATTGTTTTTTTTTTTTTTTTAGATAAAGAAATGTATTTATGGGAATAATATTTTTTTTTTTTTCATTATTTAGGATTTTTTTTTTTTTTTTTTTTACACACTTGGAAATTTTTTTTTTTACTTTTTTACTTTGTCCCAGGGGGGGACAATACAGATCGGTGATCTGCCAGTTTGCACAGCACTCTGACAGATCGCCGATCTGTCTGAGAGCAGTGCAGCATTACCAAGTGCCTGCTCTGAGCAGGCACTTGGTAAGCCACCTCCCTCCCTGCAGGACCCGGATCCGCGGCCATCTTGGATCCGGGACTTACTGCAGGGAGGGAGGTAGGAGACCCCCGGAGCAACGCGATCACATCGCGTTGCTCCGGGGGTCTCAGGGAAGCCCGCAGGGAGCCCCCTCCCTGCGGGAAGCTTCCCTATACCACCGGCACATCGCGATCATCTTTGATCGCGGTGTGCCGGGGGTTAATGTGCCGGGGGCGGTCCGTGACCGCTCCTGGCACATAGTGCCGGATGTCAGCTGCGATAAGCAGCTGACACCCGGCCGCGATCGGCGGCGCTCCCCCCGTGAGCGCGGCCGATCGCGCTGGACGTAATATTCCGTCCTTGGGAATTAAGGCCCACCCCACATGGACGGAATATTACGTCCAATGGCAGAAAGGGGTTAATGGTTGTCTGGGGAATGTTCTGCTGTGCTGAATGCATTTGGACAAATCATCAAGATCTGCTGCTGGCAGCTCCTTTTGCAATTGTCAATTGATGACAACCCAGATGTGTTTGATGGGCGACAAACTGCGGAGACACAAGGAGTTTGAATGATCTCCCCACACTCCAAAAACATACTGAAAGGGAAGGTAGATTGTAAGCCCCGATGGGAACAGTGATGACCATGTCTGTGAAGTGCTGCAGAATAAATGGCGCTACATAAGTGAGTAAAATAAATATATATATATATCAGAGTAGAACAAAAAGATTCTCGGGATACTGGTCAGACATCCATATCTGTCTCTGTGGCAGCCAGACCACCTTCTTGCAAACTTCTTTGTCTGGCATTCGAATGTTGGCATCCTTGGCACCTCTTTTGAGTAAAATACTAAGCTAAGCCCCCGCAGAGTCATGACATCAAGCAAGGCCTCACACAACATTATGACATGCAGCCTGATGTCATGGAGGCTAGTACTCACAAGAGGCGGCCAGGATGCCAGCATTGATTTGAAATATAATATATCTATTATAGTCAAGGGGGCTGCATTTAAAATTCTAGTAGTTGCAATTGAAAGCAGCGGACAAGATCGTCCTGCACAAAATCCCCCCCATCCAACAGTCTTGCTGCCCTTTTTTAAAACCCCTTTCTAAGATATACTCAGTGCTGTGTGTAAGGATAACACATTCCAAAATCCACCTGTCTGTACAGAAGTTACACCAGTAGGAAATGGTGGGAGGTTCAGCTCCGAAGCCTCCACATTGCCATAATGAACCTGCAGAGGATTAGATGCGATCATCTGGTTGTTCATCAACTGATCGTATGTTTCAGGTAGTCTGAAATTCATTGTCATCACCTCGTGTGACCAGCTATTTATAAACTGTTTGGGGTCCGATTGATCATATTAAATGTGGTCCATCCCCATATTCTTAGCATCAGCCTGTGTAAGAGGGCTTTGACTTGGACAACCTCACCTAACCACTGGAACCTGCAATGATCGGCATATTGGGCAAATTTTCTCACCCGATGGAGAAGCAGTTGGACGACGACTGGCTCTTCATTTATTCTCTATGGGTCTGCCGGAATAAGCCAAGCGCAACATTCAGCAGCACCATAGGTGATGAATAGATCGCAGGTCAAGCATGGACACCTCCACTCCGTCCTATCAGGTATAAAAGTTCCTCCATCTGCTATTTGGTGCAAGTTCCAGCGGTCAGACCCGCAACTATTACGTATGGTGTGGATAGGTGATAACTAAGGATTAAGGTTTATAGTTATAACTATGGTAATACAGCTTTGATTCTACCATCCACCCAAAATTGTGCTGAAAATTGATTTTCTAGGGGGATTGTCCTCCTAAACAAGAGAGCCAGTATGTACAATATATGATTAAATTGAAAATCTTTAACAGGAAATCAGGTCTGGGTGAGGGGATGCTCTTCTAAAAGAGGTTGTCTATTGGGGAGCCATCATTATACAGAGGCCTTCAGTCCAAAAAGTGAACCATCCACCATAATGGCTTGTAACAAGCTCATTTATAGCATTTCAAAGGTTTACAGCATTCACTATAAATGTGTAGTCAATGATTACAAAAGTGATATTTGTTTTCCTTTCATCACCTGTCATCCGTTCCGTGGACCGCGGTAATGTAGCCTTTTAGACTTGTTAGCTCTGTGATCTAACATGACAGCAGAGCGTTACTATTAATTATACCTAGTTCAATTTTCTATCCTTTGATTAATGTGAGATAAAAAAAAATCAACATGAAATGCACAATGGATGGTTCTTCTTTTATTATGTGCCTGATGGGCAGATTATTTGATATTTTGGCTTTGCATTATGAGTAGACTGGAAAGCTCATTAAAGGGTGTTCCCATCCTGCACATTTATGGCATATCCACTGGCTACAGAAGCTGCATCTGTCTTGGAAGTGGCACCCTAAACACGTTGGTGTTAGTGGAGAGGTGGTTGGAAGTCACATTCATTTGTGTCGGAATCCCAAGCAACTTTCCACTGGTGGCAGTGTACGATGAGGCCCCCATTCTAGATATTCTTATTCGCTGATCCTTGCTGGTCTCTACTTCTTGGTCCCATCACTATACATCACCAGATATGCCCACTCTGAGAATCAGTGGCTGTGCCAGGTCATTTCTGTGGCCAGTGAATGGTTAATTAGGAATTTTTGGCAAATGTCTGGTGCATCGAAATGAGACCTGGTAGAAACTGGCAGTGGGTAAAGGTTTCGAAACGGGAGCTTTTAAATAAATTTGTCAACCTCTAGGTAATCCCATTAATGAAAATAGTGAGATAGTAGCTGCTTGCACTGATTATATCGACCATGCTAAATGTGCTTTTTCCTCTGTCCTTCCAGTATCTGTTTAAAGTACAGCATGATAGCAGACCGAGTCAGCGAGGTGCCCGCAACTACCGAAGATCTGGTTGCTCTTGCTGACTTCTTGAGGACCTCAAGTGACGTGACTGTTTATAAGCTGAAGGATGAGATTGCGGAGGCCGCCAGCCGGTTAGCATTTCTTCTGGATTATGCAACTCTTCAGTGTAAGAATGGTCACTGTACTTTCACATAAATTATGTCAATATGCTTGAAAACAACTTTCATAAAATCGCTCCAGAGTGCTTGCCATTAGGAGTCTCCTTTGTTCCTAATTTGCTGCCCAATGCCTGTTGTTGGGGCAAGTCTCAGCCCTTCCAAATAACTGAAATCTAGCATATGGCTAGTGCTGCAGAATCAGGGCTCTATGGTGTAAGTCCTAAAAATGGTTCTAACAACTGAGAAGCTTTAAACAAAGACATATCTAGGGGGTTTTTCAATTTCAGATAAAATGACATGCTGAAAATTTGTTAAGTACATTTCAGAAAGATTTTAGTTTAGTACCAACAGTGCAGAAGCGATTGCTGTAAAAAAATATATATACGCAAGATACATCCATGTGAGACCAATGCAGTAATGTTATGTAATTGCTTCGCCCCTAATAAATTAATGTGCCAGTTGGCTTTGCTTGATGGCACTGCCACCGCCTATGGAGTGCCATAACGAGGTCAGTCTGTCCATCTGACAGCCCGCCCCTGTATCAGTGATGCTAAATTTTATATCATCAAAGTGAAATTATGGTGTGAGTACAGAGTAACATTTTGTTCTGCGCCTCTGATCACATCGCAGTAATTGCATATTACCTGTTTATTTAATGCCATCAATGTTTATCTAGCGCTAATTGCATATTTTCCTATATGATGCCCTTTATCATTCCCCCTTCTAATCATATGGCAGAAAGGAGATTCAATTGAAGGCAAAAAATAAAAGGATTTTAAATTATAAAATCAAATGTATAGACTTGGCATTCATTGTTGATATATATACAGTATATATATATAGAGAGAGACCGCCCAAGGCATTACTGATGGGGGATGTAAACATATTAGCCAACCGTGTCTTTATTATTCAGAAACACATTAAAATATATCTATAGACAATTGTGGCTGCGGTTCACCTTTCTATGTAATTTTTTTCTACTTCTGCATTTCTGTTTCTTTGATTGCAAAACCAACATGTTGTACTGTAAGCGATTGCCTTTTGGTGCTATATGAATAATCATATGCAGTGTTATAGATAAATAATCACCCTTTCCTTTAAATAAAAAGGTTGTACTGATACATTTTATAATATGTGATATGTGAACAGCAGTTTTCAGCTCTTTCCAGAGATTCTCAATTGGATTGAGGTCTGGACTTTGACTTGGCCATTCTAACACCTGGATATGTTTATTTGTGAACCATTCCATTGTAGATTTTGCTTTATGTTTGGGATCGTTGTCTTGTTGGAAGACAAATCTCCGTCCCAGTCTCAGGTCTTTTGCAGACTCCAACAGGTTTTCTTCAAGAATGGTCCTGTATTTGGCTCCATCTATCTTTCCATCAATTGTAACTGGATCGCCCCCCCAGGGCTAGGGGTTACTCGAAGCCGGGCCCTTCGGTTCTCGAGGGGAAGTCATGGTGGCTGACCCGGTCCGTGGCCCTAGGGACGTCCATTAATAAAATGGGGGGGAAAGGTCTTTAAAGGGATAATGTTCGTGACGCCACCTGTGGTATTCGGTCAGGGTGACCGACGCTGCTTAGGGGTCCGCTGGGGTGATGTTATAGCAGCCAGATGGTATACCTTCCCACAGGTGAAGTGTTTCCCCAGGGCATCCCAGAGGTGTAGATGGTGGATGATGTAAGGTGCAGTGAATAACGAGGACACAAGGTTGCAGTCTCTTTACCTTTACTGAAGGCTTCAGCGTCCACAGTCCAGGGTACAGACCACGGGGCAGGCAGAGTCCGGCTGGTCTGAAGGCAAATCCCGAGTCCCCTTATCCAGGTGGAAATCAGTAGCCTTCCTCTAGCGCCTGTGTGTTCTAGTACCTCCCTGCTGAGCTTCTCGGTAAGGTCCTCACAACTATTGGAGATGTTAAGTCTCTTCCTCTCTGTCCCCCTGACGGATAGGACAAAACCCGTATGACTGGTGGCCTGAGGCTTTTTGTAGGGACCCTACGACGCCCCGGCCTCCACAAGTTGCCACCGTGCCTCCTGGGTATATGGTCGGGCAGCCAACATGGAATTAACTGTCCTGCCAGTCTCTGAAGTAAAGCGTAGAGATCCTTACTCCCTCGGTGTTCTGGCTACCGGGATACTTGCGCCTCATAAGGAGCCAGCCTTTTACAGGGCAGAACTCCTTCTGGTTTTCCTCTCCTTTTGCTATGACTTCGTTTCTCACTCACTGCAACACAATTCCCTTTAATGTCTCTTTCTTTGGGTGCTGCCGCACGTCGGGCAGGCGCAGCTCCGTGGACCCTCGTCCTCCGCAGACCGCAGTCTGGATCTGGCTGGAACCCACTCCAACCAGCTTCTGCCAAACTCTGTCAGGTTCTGACTAACTTCCTGTCCAGACTACCAGTTTTACCTATATGTGAGGAGTGCCCTAATAGATAGAAGCTTAGCTCCCCCTGGCGGACTGGAGTGTGAAGTGTGTTATGTGGTTGTAATACCTGGACAGAAGATCTCCTTTATTGCCTCCAGACGTAACATCACTCCCCCTGGTGGAAGAATAACATTACTGCAATGACCAGGACTCTGGGGCGCCGCATAACCATCTTCCCTGTCCCTGCTGAAGAAAAGCAGACCCAAACCATGATGCTACCACCATCATGTTTGACAGTGGGGATGGTGTGTTCAGGGTGATGAGCTGTGTTGCCTTTACGCCAAACATATCGTTTGGCATTGTTGCCAAAAAGTTCAATTTTTGTTTCATCTGACCAGAACACCTTCTTCCAAATGTTTGGTGTGTCCAGGTGGCTTGTTACAAACTTTAAACGACACTTTTTATGGATATCTTTGAGAAATGGCTTTCTTCTTGCCACTCTTCCATAAAGGCCTGATTTGTGCAGTGTACGACTGATTGTTGTCCTATGGACAGACTGTTCCACCTCAGCTGTAGATCTCTGCAGTTCATCCAGAGTGATCATGGGCCTCTTGGCTGCATCTCTGATCAGTCTTCTCCTTGTTTGAAATGAAAGTTTAGAGGGACGGCCGGGTCTTGGTAGATTTACAGTGGTATGATACTCCTTCCATTTCAAGATGATCACTTGCACAATGCCCCTTGGAATGTTTAAAGTTTTGGAAATCATTCTGTATCCAAATCCAGCTTTAAGCTTCTCCACAACAGTATCACGGACCGGCCTGTTGTGTTCCTTGGTCTTCATGTTCAGGTCAGAGGGCGCGATGATGTGTTTAGTGTGCGCTGCCCTCTGCCTGAACAGTTACTGCGGAGGACACGGAAGACACAGCGGCGCCCGGCGGTGGAATGGGGAAGGTGAATATCGCAAGTGTTGAGGGCCTGAGCGACAAGAGGGGAGTATGTGAATTTTTTTTCTAATCGCAGCAACAGCATATTGGGCATAATCTATGGAGCATCTTATGTGGCATAATCTATGGAGCATTTTATGGGGCCATTATTAACCTTTATACAGCATTGTATGGGGCACATGTTTCTATGGAGCATCTTATGGGGCCATTATTAACCTTTATGCAGCACTGTATGGGCCAAATGTTTCTATGGAGCAGCTTATGGGGCCATCAACCTTTGTGCAGCATTATATGGGGCAAATGTTTCTATAGAGCATCTTATTTGGCCATCATATACTGTATCGAGCATAATATGGGGCGTATTTTGTATGGAGCATCTTATGGGGCCCATCATGAACTGTATGGAGCATTATATGGGGCTCCTGATTCAATATGGATATTCAAAAACACTTAACCTACTGATTTCTCAATTAATTTTACTTTTATTGGTATCTGTTTTTATTTTTGAAATTTACCATTAGCTGCTGCATTTCCCACCCTAGGCTTATACTCGAGTCATTACGTTTTCCCAGTTTTTTGTGGAAAAATTAGGGGGGTCCGCTTATATTTGAGTATATACGGTATATTATCCACTTCACGACCAGAGGTATTTCCATTTTTGCGCTTTCATTTTTTTTTTTGCTCCCGTTCTTCCCAGAGCCATAACTTTTTTATTTTTAGGTCAAAATGGCCATAAGAGTCCTTTTTTTTTTGCGGGACAAGTTGTACTTTTGAACAACACAATTGGTTTTAACATATTGTGCACTAGAAAACGGGAAAAAAATTCCAAGTATGGTGAAATTGCAAAAAAAGTGCAATTCCACAGTTGTTGTTTTTTTCTTACAGTGTTCACTAAATTATAAAACTGACCTGTTGTTATAAATTCTCCAGGTCATTACAAATTCATAGATGCCAAACATGTCTAGGTTCTTTTTTATTTAAGTGGTGGAAAAAGAATCCAAACTATGGTAAAAAAAACGACAACCTGTAGTCAGGTCTCCATTTTTCATGATCTGGGGCTGGATTAGGGCTTATTTTTTGTGCGCCGAGCTGATGTTTTTATTGATGTAATTTTGGTGTGTATATGATCTTTTGATTGTCCGTTATTGCATTTTATTGCAATGAAGCGAGGACCAAAAAAAGGTAATTCTCACGTTTTAAATTTTTTTCTCGTTACGCCTTTTTAGCAATCGGGTTAATTCTTTCCCTATATTGATAGATCAGGCGATTCTGAACACGACGATACCAAGTATGTGAATGTTTGATTATTATTATTTTTTTTTTAATTGCTTTATTTTGAATGGGGGTGATTTGAACTTTTATATATTTTTTAAATATTTTAAAAAACTTTTTGTTTTACTTTTTGCATGCTTCAATAGTCTCCATGGGAGACTAGAGGCTGCAGTAGTCTGATCTCCTCTGCTACTCACAGGCAATGATCAAGTGAGGCGATGGGTGGCGCTCATAGCAATCTGGCAATGACAACCATAGAGGTCTTCTGGAGACTATCGGTGACCTGGGATCATGGGAGGTCACCAGTGGGCGGGATTTATGATTCACTTCCAGTTAGTGAAAGATAAATGCTGCTGTGAGAGATTGACAGCGGAATTGAACTAGTTAACAGCCGCGGGTGGCTCGTGATTCCACCCTCGGCTGTTGCGGGCACATGTCAGCTGTACAGATTTTTTGTTTACTTGTGTTATCTTTCTCTAATAATCAAATTGGCCTTTTTTTATCTGAAATGCTTAAGTATGACAAACATGCAAAAGAATCAGGAAGGGGCAAACACTTTTTCACACAATCGTGTGCGTGATATATATACTGTATATATATATATATATATATATATATATATATATATATATATATATATATATTTATCTATGTAGTATATGTATAAATTCATGTGTATACATATATATGAAATAGTTTTCAGAGGGTGATATTGGGGGATATTAGTATAACACACAGACACTTGGCTTCTGCTTTAACCTAATGTTCTTGTTGTCCTGTTCTTATTTGATTTTGTGCAGAAAAAAATTGAGAGCAGTGAAAATAAAATTATATATGTATCTTCTGCAGTGCCACCAGCATCATTTTAACGGCGAAGAGGCTATAGCAATAGAAAGATGTCAAATATTCTATGCAGGAGAAATATCTCCAGGGAAATATTGTGAATATTAGAAATTAGGAGAATGTGAAAAACTGCAAATATTTTATCGCTTTTTAAAAATATGTGCATATAAATCATAATAAAAGTTACAGAATATTTCCCTTAGCACAGCAAAATCACAGATAATAAGGTACCGTAATAAATTGTCCTCTTCCTGGGTATCTCATTCATTTTAAAGGTAACCTGTCAGGCATTTCATGCTGCCCAAACCACGGGCATCAAGAATCACTCCCTGGCTGAAGTGAAGCACTGTAGTGTTTCAGAGAGATTATACTTTGAAGATCACATCACAGCTGCATGTGATTGACAGGTCTATCCCTATGAGACCTGTCAGTCATTTGTGGTGACTATTCTGGCTCCATAACTGGGCTGCAAGTATAGGGCGCAGTGCAAACCAGTACTTACACATAGATATATCATCCAGTGCGAACCAGTACTTACACATAGATATATCATCCAGTACGAACCAGTACTTACACATAGATATATCATCCAGTACGAACCAGTACTTACACATAGATATATCATCCAGTGCGAACCAGTACTTACACATAGATATATCATCCAGTACGAACCAGTACTTACACATAGATATATCATCCAGTACGAACCAGTACTTACACATAGATACTGTATATCATCCAGTGCGAACCAGTACTTACACATAGATATATCATCCAGTACGAACCAGTACTTACACATAGATATATCATCCAGTACGAACCAGTACGTACACATAGATATATCATCAAATAGCTTGAACTCGACTGCAGGAGGCACCTATAAAGATTCCAGTAGATTTATTTTCCAGCTGAATTCTTGCAGTTACGCAAAAGTACAGTAGGTAAAAAAGACTTTTTTGAACCAGAAATGCAAACTCATGAGCTTCTAGGATGGCTGCCAAACAGTGAATGAGGAAAAAGGGAGGAGTTACTGACATCAGAGCTATATGGAGAGACGGGGAGAGAGGAAGAACAAACTTATAAGGAAGGCAAACCTTATTGCATAGCAATGAAACAGCACAATAAAACGACAATGGAATACTGTCTGTATTATTCCCATGTCGTGAGATATGACAGTGGACAGTGGCTGTGGTGGAGCCGAACTAACGTGTTCCAAGTTGTTAGTCACTGTAAGAGAAATGTAATCAGTTCTATAATATCCATATGAATTGTATATATCCCAAGTGGTCACATGTTCTAAATAATTGACTACTTTATTTTAGGACATTGCAGAAAATATCATAAGCCTACAAATTTTGTATTCGGCCGTACCTCATAAATATGTAAGAAAACCATAGCACGCACTATAAAGAAAAAACAGCCTTTTAAGGGGTTGTCCGGTCCAAATCAATAAGTCTGCAATCACTCTGTGTGACTGCAGAATTAAGAATCCCCGTACACGTACTGTGTGGCGATTCGCCGGTTTCCGACCCCGGACCAGAGGCTATATATGTGTTATACATACTCCCAGCCAGTGGGCACAGCCTCACTCCATACACTTGTATTGAGGTGAGGCCGCGCGCCGACTAGTGACACGGATGGTCAGTGGGCATGTCCGACCAGTGGGCGAGGCCTTGCTCCATACAGCTGGCTCTCATACATACCCTCCAGTCCCGATTGTCATGATATGTACTTTTGCCCTGTCCTGTATTTGAATAATATGCCATTTGATGTATGTAACTGTTCTCTGGTTTCTATTAGCTGTAATTTATGTATTTTCTTGGCTGGGAGTTCACCTGTAACAATGTCTCCTTCCCCCAATACTTGCAGCCCTAAGCTCTAATGTAATTAAGCTTTGTCAACATCACTAGTGGAGGAATAGCCATTCTTCCTCACAGCAGGTGGCTAGTCAAATGTACATATTACATAGACTGCCTGGAGCCCACCAGTCTAGAATCTTCTGGTGGACCCAACCATTGAATAGAAGGTGTAACCCCTACCCCCTTCATGGGCGGATCCCAGGAGCTCAGACAATCCATTCTTATTTTGAGATCAGATGTGAGTTGATCCTTGAAGGAGAAGGAGTGGGGACTCTTAGCTGAGGCAAGACCCCACGCCCATCTAGGACTGTGGAAGTGAACGGGGCGAGACTTGAGCTGCGGACATATCTCGTCGTTCGTGAGATTGTTTTGGGATCCCTTGGACTCGTGTGGACTATTGCTTTGTTACCTGGCACAAGGATTATCGGGAGGTGCCCCCGAACCTGTTCTGTTGGACTAATTGTGGACTCTGTAGATCTACCTGCATGTGTTGTTCCAGCGTTCTTGATAATTAATCTGTGGAATCATCCATTGGCCTGTTGTCCCTTCTTGCTCTGCCGTACACCCCGTCACAAACTGGTGGCAAGCAGTGGGATCAGAGCAGAAGGAATGGAGGACAACGGCCCATCAACATCAAGAACCAGCACCACAGAGTACAAGAACTGGAGTTTGGGGAGCCTACAATCAAAGGCCCGGGAAGTAGGAGTCCGTTTTAAAGGACTCTCCAAGGAGCAGCTTATTGAGGCTTTGGAAGGAGTTCGCCTGCAAGATGATGCTGAGGAAGGATCCTCACAGCAAATGGAGGAAAGAAGGCAGCCGGAGGTAAATACCCAAAAAAGTCAGTGGGTTGTGTGGTACGAGGAGGAGTTGGCATTGCTGGGAGAAGAGGCCACCATAGACTATAAGATGGAGGCCATTCACAGAGCTCAGGAGAGGGAGAGGGAGGCCATTCACAGAGCCGAGGAGAGGGAGAGGGAGGCCATTCACAGAGCCGAGGACAGAGCTCAGGAGATGGCATTGCTGGAGAGGCAGATCGCTTTGGAAGCAGCTAGAAGCTCCAGACAGACTGTAACCCCAGCACCCACCATGAGGGAACTCCCCAGAGTGTCCCGCAAAGACTTCAAGCCCTTTAATGAGGCTGCAGGCGACATTGAGGGCTTCTTCCAGGACTTTGAGCATCAGTGTCGATTAATGGAAGTCCCGGAAAGGGACCGAGTCCGACATCTGGTGGGGCTCTTAGAGGGTGGAGCTGCCGCAGCCTATAGAGCTATGGACCCTTAGGGGAACTGTGAGTATGCGGAGATTAAACGGACTATTCTAGAACATTATGTTGTTACCCCAGACACTTACAGGACTCAGTTCCGTACTTTAGCCTGTGATGAGGAAGTGTCTTTCAAGATGTATGCCCACAGACTCAAACAGATATGTCATCGCTGGCTGGAGGCAGATGAGGCCTTAACCTGGGAGACCTTCCTCCAGGTTATCCTAAAACAGCAGTTTTACTTCAAGTGCCCTGCTGAGATCCGGGAATGGGTGCGTGAGAGGAGACCAGCCACTGTGGAGGAAGCTGCAGCTCTAGCTGATGAGGCTCTCACCATCAAGCCTCAGTGGAGGGTTCTGTTGGAGGATGGAGAGAGGCCTACCAGCTCCACAACACCGGTGGCCCCCTGTTCTTCTGTCCCCATTGTTCCCGTTCCTCTAAGCCACCACCTCATGCTGATACCCGTGTAAATGTGCCTCCAGTTGCTTCTACTGCGTTTTCTGGAATACAACGAGGAGAGGAAGAAGCAGAGCGCAAGTGTTATGGTTGTGGGCATCTGGGGCATCTGCAGGCCTCATGCCCAGTCAGCTCATGGAGAAGTCGTCCTCAAACCCCTACAGCACCTTCAGGTGGAAGCCGGCCTCCAGGTTCCCTTACCCCTCGCCCAAGAGGACGCCTTGGATGGAGTGAGACCCAGCAGAGATGCTATCGATTTGGACAGCCGGGGCATCTGCAAGCCTCCTGCCCAGCTGTTCAAATGAGGATTAATTCTGTACCCAGTCGTATTATTAATTATGTACACCCAAGTGCCATGGAGGACGACGTGTCACCACTACGTGAGGACTGGCCTAGTGCCTCACCCACCCATGTTGCACCACTAGGAGTTTATGGTGTGCGACCCGCAGCTATGACGACTTCTGCTCATCGAGGTATGCACTTGCAGGAGGTCGTGCTGGATGGACAGAGACTTATTGGATTTTGTGACTCAGGGGCTTTCCTCACACTGGCTGATCCCCGAGTGGTTCGGCCTGAGGCAATCCATTGAGGACCTGGGATTGTCAATGAACTGGCTGGTGGACAATGGAGGACTATTCCCACAGCCACTGTGGATCTGAACTTTGGTTTTGGGGTCAGGCGATGTGTGGTTGGGGTGATGGGTGGTCTGCCTGCAGATGTTCTCCTGGGCAATGATGTGGGAGAGCTAAGATGCCAATTTGTGGCTGCATGAAGCCACATGTAAGTTACGCTCTGCCTGTGTGTACTTAACCAGCGACCTGTAGAGGTCCCTGGTACGTACACCAATTGGGAGGGGAAGGGATTGTCATGATATGTACTTTTGCCCTGTCCTGTATTTGAATAATATGCCATTTGATGTATGTAACTGTTCTCTTTGTTACTGTATGTAATTGTGGACTCTGTAGATCTACCTGCATGTGTTGTTCCAGCGTTCTTGATAATAAATCTGTGGAATCATCCATTGGTCTGTTGTCCCTTCTTGCTCTGCCGTACACCCCGTCACAGGCCGCGCGCCGACTAGTGACACGGACGGTCAGTGGGCATGTCCGACCAGAGGGTGAGGCCTTGCTCCATACAGCTGGCTCTCATACATACCCTCCAGTCTCAGGTCAGAAAACGGTGAATTCCTGCAGCGCAAAGTGGGTGGGCTGGTGTGATTCATAAGTCTGCAGTCACAAAGAGTGACTACAGACTTTTTGATTTGGACCAAACAACCCCTTTAAATAGTAGACATTATATATTATCTCATAAACACATTTATATATACTACATACATATTTAGTGTATATTTATTTTGATAATGTATACATTCAGTATTTATGGCATAGATAAAGTATCTACATACTGAATTCATTATAAATACTAATAAAATGTGTGGTGTTGTGATATATTCTAATGCATTTAAATTACTAAAATATTAGAATGAATAATATAAAACTAGAATTAAACTTATGCACTGACTTTACCCAGCTCTCCCTGGCTCCAGAATATCTCTGTATACTGCATTGATTTTCCATGGTATGCACTGACTTTACCCAGCTCTCCCTGGCTCCAGAATATCTCTGTATACTGCATTGATTTTCCATGGTATGCACTGACTTTACCCAGCTCTCCCTGGCTCCAGAATATCTCTGTATACTGCATTGATTTTCCATGGTATGCACTGACTTTACCCAGCTCTCCCTGGCTCCAGAATATCTCTGTATACTGCATTGATTTTCCATGGTATGCACTGACTTTACCCAGCTCTCCCTGGCTCCAGAATATCTCTGTATACTGCATTGATTTTCCATGGTATGCACTGACTTTACCCAGCTCTCCCTGGCTCCAGAATATCTCTGTATACTGCATTGATTTTCCATGGTATGCACTGACTTTACCCAGCTCTCCCTGGCTCCAGAATATCTCTGTATATTGCACTGGCTTTTCTATGCTTCCCCAGGATCTGAGTGTCTTGGTGCAGCACATATAATCCTTTTAGTATGCTTTCTTACCTATCAGCTTGTTTTCCATGACCTGTTTTGATGTATCTCATTGTGTGATCCTGGCATCTCTTTGAGTGGTCAGTCTTACCCCTCCCTCACTTTATGACCTTTGCTTAACTCTCTACATCTGGTCTCCCATACCCAGCCACCCCCTCATTCACACCTGATTGCCCTTAACTGGGGATATATTCACATGCAGGAGTCTGCTATAGACTCAGTCTGCTGCAAATTCATCTTTTAACTTCCATCTTTTAAATTACATCTTTTTAATTATGATTCTGAATTAGACTGAATTCGACTGGAATTGACTGGAAGGTAACAGACTACTGACCACTACAATGTTTCGGTTTCTTTTCTCTTTCACCCCCATACTACTTTCCTTCTTACAATCTCCTGCAATCACTCCACCTAGTAAGGAACTAGTCATTTCTTCCTCCATACTCCCCAGCCATCTCACCTTCTCCTCAGAACTGTTCCTCCACATACAATCCTTTTTCTCCAGACACACACGGCCACATCATGTCCTATCCTGCTCCCACCTTCTAATGATCTGTCTGTTACTCCTCATTGCTGGTGACATATCCCCAAATCCCGGCCCTCCCCAATTCATCCCCACACTCGTTTCTAACCCCCTGCCACGATCCTCCGCACGCTTTCCCAACCACGACAACCTCATAACCATTCATCCAGCCCCCACTCCCCAGCTCCCCCTACTTGGAGCACTATGGAACGCACGCTCCATCTGCAACAAACTGCCATTTATCCATGACCTCTTCATCACCAACAAACTCTCCTTCCTCGGCCTCACTGAAACCTGGCTCACCCCCTCTGACTCGGCCTCTCCAGCTGCGCTCTCCTATGGCGGATTCCACCTCTCTCACACCCCTCGCCCCAGCAACAAACGCGGTGGAGGAGTTGGCTTGCTCCTGTCCGACACCTGCTCCTTTACTCCAATCCCGCTACCACCCTCCGCTACTCTTCCCTCGTTTGAGGTGCACTCTGTCCGCATCTATTCCCCCTCCAACCTCCAGCTGGCTGTCATCTACCGCCCCCCAGAACTAGCCATCTCCACCTTTCTCGACCACTTCACCACCTGGCTACTTCATTTCCTCTCTGTTGACATCCCCACTATCATCATGGGTGATTTCAATGTCCCCATTGACACTTTCACCTCAGCTACCTCTAAACTTTTATCACTGACTGCCTCCTTTGGCCTCACTCAATGGTCCTCTGAGGCCACTCACAAAGATGGCCACACGCTGGACCTCATCTTCACCCGCCTCTGCTCCCTTACTAACCTCACTAACACACCCCTCCCCCTGTCTGACCACAACCTACTGACATTCTCGTCCCTCTCCTCTCCTAGTGTGCAACCCCCACTCTACAAACTCACTCACCCTCGCAGAAATCTCAAACATCTCAACTTACAATCACTCTCTGAGTCCCTTCTCCCTCTCACAGACATAGCTTCCCTTCATGACACAGATGCTGCTGCCACTTTTTATAACACCACAATAACAACAACACTCGATTCGGCCGCCCCACTCATGCATAGTAAAACTCGTACAATTAACAGGCAGCCCTGGCTGACCAGCCTGACCAAAGAATTGAGACGGGCTTCCAGGATTGCTGAGCGGAGATGGAAGCGATCCCACTCTGCCGACCACTTCACTGCATACAAGCAGTCCCTCGCCAGCTTCAAGTCTGCGCTCACTGCCGCAAAACAAACTTACTTCTCATCCCTCATATCCTCCCTGTCCCACAACCCTAAACAGCTTTTCAACACTTTCAATTCTCTACTCCGTCCCCCCGCACCTCCTCCCTCCCCCCTCATTTCTGCTGATGACTTCGCCTCTTTCTTTAAACAGAAGATCGATACGATCAGAGAAAGCTTTGGCCCACAGCGCCCACTGCCCCTCTTAGCTGCTCAACCCTGCTCCTCCAAAACCAGCTTCTCCACCATGACAGAAGATCAGCTCTCCACCCTCCTGTCAAGATCACACCTCACCACCTGCACGCTTGACCCGCTCCCATCCCACCTCATCCCTAACCTTTCCACGGTCTTCATCCCAACCCTAAAGCACCTCTTCAACCTCTCACTCACAACAGGTGTCTTTCCCTCATCCTTCAAGCATGCCAAGATCACACCCATCCTCAAAAAGCCCTCCCTCGACCCATCCTCTGTGTCTAGCTATCGCCCGATATCTCTTCTCCCTTATGCCTCCAAATTGCTGGAGCAACACGTCCATCTTGAACTGTCCTCCCACTTCTCCTCCTGCTCCCTCTTTGATCGGTTACAATCAGGCTTCCGTTCCCATCACTCAACTGAAACTGCCCTAACTAAAGTCACCAATGACCTACTAACTGCCAGGAGCAAGCAACACTACTCTGTCCTCCTTCTCCTGGACTTGTCTTCTGCCTTTGACACTGTAGATCACTCCCTTTTGCTACAAATCCTCTCATCCCTTGGCATCACAGACTTGGCCCTTTCCTGGATCTCGTCATATCTGACAGACCGAACATTCAGTGTCTCCCTCCCCCACACCACCTCCTCACTTCGCCCCTTGTCAGTCGGTGTTCCTCAAGGCTCTGTTCTAGGACCCCTACTCTTCTCCATCTACACTTTCGGCCTGGGACAGCTCATAGAATCCCACGGTATGCAGTACCATCTCTACGCTGACGACACGCAGATCTACCTCTCCGGACCTGACCTCTCCTCCTTGCTTACCAAAATCCCGCACTGTCTGTCTGCCATTTCAGCCTTCTTTTCTGCTCGCTTTCTACAACTGAACATGGACAAAACAGAATTCATCATCTTTCCCCCATCTCACTCTACCCCTCCACCAGACCTATCCATCAATGTCAATGGCTGCTCACTATCCCCAGTCCCACACGCCCGGTGCCTCGGGGTGATCCTCGACTCTGCCCTCTCTTTCAAGCCACATATCCAAGCCCTTGCCTCCTCCTGTCGTCTCAAACTCAAAAATATTTCCCGGATCCGTGCTTTCCTTGACCGCAACACTGCAAAAACGCTAGTGCATGCCCTTATCATCTCCCGCCTCGACTACTGCAACCTCCTACTCTCTGGACTCCCCTCTAGCACTCTGGCACCGCTCCAATCCATCCTACACTCTGCTGCCCGACTAATCCACCTGTCCCCCCGCTATTCCCCAGCCTCTCCCCTGTGTCAAGCCCTTCACTGGCTTCCTATCGCCCAGAGACTCCAGTTCAAAACCCTCACACTGACATACAAAGCCATCCACAACCTGTCTCCTCCATACATCTGTGACATGGTCTCCCGGTACCTACCTACACGCGACCTCCGATCCTCCCAAGACCTCCTTCTCTACTCCCCTCTCATCTCTTCTTCCCATAACCGCATCCAAGACTTCTCCCGTGCTTCCCCCATACTCTGGAACTCTCTACCCCAACACATCAGACTTGCGCCTACCATAGAAACATTCAAAAAGAACCTGAAGACTCATCTCTTCCGACAAGCCTACAGCCTGCAGTGATCCTCAACCTACTGAACAGCCGTACAGCCAGCTCTTCCCTCTCCTAGTGTATCCTCACCCACCCCCTGCAGACTGTGAGCCCTCGCGGGCAGGGTCCTCCCTCCTTATGTACTCGTGTGCCTTGTTATCTGCTCATGTTTAATGTATTTGTCTATATTTGCCCCGTATTCACATGTAAAGCGCCATGGAATAAATGGCGCTATAAAAATGTATAATAATAATAAAATAATCTAAAATAATATGCTCATATTCTGGTGATCAGTGGGGCTCCCAGCAGTGAAATCCAATCTACTAGGTATCACTTATCTTAGAGATAACTTGTTATAACCGAGATGCCATTTTCATGTCCGGTTCTGGGTGGTCCCAACAAAGGGGCATTCTTTGACCAGCCTGTTGACAAGAGATCGAAGAAATTATGAACCCTTTGAATTGTGACTAAACTTTTTTTTATTTACTTGTTGATCAGCCTTTGCAAAGTTATGAATCTTTGTAATATACTTCCTTCTGTTAATATGCTTCCTTCTTTCTAGAATCCCAGGCTGAAAGAGATGTTTAAACTGCATCCTTCATTCTCTTTTAAAAGATGCTTTGAACTGCTGCTCTAGGAAGAATCTATACTCATATATTATTTACAAACATTCTCCCTGTGAGAGCTCTCTGCTCCCCACCCCCATGCTCAGACAAGGAGAGTGTTTGTAAATAGTGTTTTGTGTACGGATTCGGGATAGAATAGCTGTTCAAAGTAGCTCCTTAAAGACCATGAAGTAGATAGATAAAACAGCACTTTCAGGATAGAGTTTGAGTGAGAAGTAAGATATGGTATTGGAGTGTATTACAAAGATCCAAAACTTTGCAGAGGCCGATCATTAACAATAGAAAAGTTTACTTACTCTACTGGTTTCCTGGTTTCATTCGTTTTTGGGAAACACATAATGGCGTGATCAATATATCCCCAACACGTTGACAATACATGAATCAAGAACCTAAGTTTCCTGTTGATGCTTTGACTGAGGAATAATGTTCTCTAATGTTCCTTTATTTCATTTTAAACAATTTATTTAGATTTATTTAATCTTTTATCCTCATTTTTTCTTCTCTATGGTATTATTTTATATATGTGTAATTGCTGCTTAATTCCTGGCAGATGATGACTTGAAGTTAAACAGCACAGTATTCCACTGGCCGGAACAGATAGAAACAGTCTTTGAAGTCAATAACAACCGTTTAATGGCCAGGAGAGATCAAGCTGAAGCTGAACTTCGCAAACGGTAAAAATGATCAAAACCTCTATTTTCATAATCAAAGATGCAATTGAGGTAGGAAACAAAGCTTCTTTACTGCCCGGGGGAGTACATACAGATGAGGGTGACCCATAGAAAAGATCACTATTTCTCCTTGCAGAGCGTGACGTGCCTAACATGCCATGGTAAGGAGACTTATAGGCCATTTCCAGAGGGGCATTGCTTGGTCTACAAGTTTCCTTACACTGGCATGTCAGGCATGTCGCTCTCCACAAATAGAAATGTTACCCCTTAGACTCTAATCAGAGGCATCTCATTCAACCAAATCAGATTTCATGCTTTGCTCTGAGGAGGGGCAACACTCTGAAACAAGTTTCTGCAAACTGGGATTCTGGTTTGGCTAAGTCATGTGGTAAGGCTTGTTAAAGGTGCGATGTTGACCTATAGGATTGCTACAGTACTTCCAATACATGGCACAAGTCCTCCACCTATCTGAAGAGGCACTTTCCATATATAAACAATTTACATGCACCCTTCCTAGTTGTCATGTTCCAGGGTTTGAACCCTTGAGTCTGTGTTTTGTGGTCGGCTTCTCTTCTGCAGAGCTGCAGCAGACACACCTTTTCTCTGTGTGTTTATGTTCTTTTATTCTGGCTGCAGTATGTTTTGCATAACACGGGTGTTTTTATTTGTCTGCCCCATCACCTTTTAGGCACGGCTTTATATTTTTTCCCCCTGCTGGCATTTCTTGCTGGTGATATTCTCATTTGGATGTTCAGCCATTCTACTGTATTTTAAAGCCAGTCAGTGTAATTCCAGCTAGGGTTTATCTATTTGCTGTTTCTGTTCTTTACTCTGCTCCTGTCTTCTGTTTCTTTTAGGAAGTAGGCAGAAAATTGTCTAAAAGTACATGCTTTATACTTTATTTTATATTTCGTGGTTTATTTTACTCACTCTGGGATCTTTCCTTTTTTTCAGCACACTTTCCCGTTTAACACCAAAAAGGATAACCTGTATCCACAAAACATCACTCAAAAAAACAAAATAGTGATATATCATAAAATAATCAAATTTTATTACAAATAATATACATTATAAAAACCATGAATCACAAATAAACATGATTCATGTAAAGAGGAATCCAAAAAACAAAGGAAGTAATCAAGTCGACATAGGTGGTGAAGCAGAAAGGAGTCAAGCTGCAAATAATGGTGGTAATAATATGGCTAAGTTCCTAGGGCCACAGGTATAAGGAGTCATGAGCAAGTGCATGCAATATGAACCAGTGTTAAAAAAAACACATGGAAACAAATAAAACATATAGCTTACCCATGCTGCAGTAAACCGCCTATCTGCCACACCACAGACACCCCGACGCGCGTTTCACGGATGTGCTTTCTTTATTTTATATTTCGTGGTTTATTTTATTCACTCTGGGATCTTTCCTTTTTTCAAGACACTTTCCCTTTTGTGTACTATCTGATACTGATATGAATACCCAGGGGTCCCTATTTCTTCCATGATTCTCACCTATATGCAGCTATTGATTCAAGAAGAGACAATCGAGACTGTAGAGAAACTTTACAGTTGTGTTTTTGGAGCATTGAAAATAAACTTTACGATTTGGAGTTTTTTAACAGTATTAGGTCAGGTTAAGATGGCCATATTTCCCAATGTCTCTAGATCAAAGGTCTTTGAAAAAAATGTTTCTCTTCCCACAAGACTATAGAAAAAAGATTTCAGGACTTCTCTCTCCAGAGGAGCAACTTTGTAAGTAAGCAAGGAGGTAGGAAATTGTCCTGAGTGGAGTAAAGAAGGAAACAAAAACCAGGCCCTTCTGTCCTGGCTGGGAAAATCCAAGACCTTAATGGGTAGCATATTTTAAAAGGGTTCTCAACTACTTTGGGCAACCCCTTCTTAAATGTTGTACTCTCCCAAGTAAAATAATAAAAACTTTATTGTTACAATTCCTCCTTTCAGTGTGTCTGGACGCAGTGGATGACAGTTCTGCTGCCCAATCTTGGACACTGGGGCGGATCGTATCGTATCCTGGGGGTCGCTGAGATGTCAGTGACTTGAATGACAGTTTAGCCATTTGATCAGGACAAGAGTGTGCCGTGACTTCATCCATGGGTCTCCTATTCAGAGTAATTACCTGGCGATTTAACCAGCTCTCTGCCTTAGATTTCTGCCAATTGGTGTGTGTTTGTTTTTTGCTTCTAGTCTTGTATTCTGAACTTTGCTGCTTGGGTTTGCCTTCACCATCCGTTTGCCTAGCCCTTTTTTTTCGTGATCCACTACCTTCTTGGATGGTTACCTAACTATGCCTTTTGTCTCACCCCTCTGTCTATGACATAACCCCCTGGCTTTTGACCTCGGACTTCTTGACTACTTAGCTTCACATCTTGTCCTTGATCAGTGACTAGCGTCACACTTATACTCACCTCGAACGTTGGAATAATTACAACGATGTCTACCTTGGGTCTCCCAGTGCTTATGTGACATTCTTTCACGTAAGTGCTGCAGCCAGTTAGCGGCCACTAATGCACTGCTTTTCTCACACTTCCCTCTGACAAAACTCTGACTAGTGATGAACAGTCTGGCTCTTATTGGTAATCTGGATTATTTGGCCCCACTCACCAAAATAGACATCTTTTTTGGATCCCAAAAAGGATCCCTTTTAAATACGTGCTCACGTACAGGTGATCACATATTTATAGAAAACCACACCAGTCCGATGCAGTTGAAACCCCACATGGGCAGCCAATAACCAAATATTGTCATTTTACATCCATGGGAGCCATTAAGAAACTCCCAGGGGCTGCTAGTGGGGTGCCAGCTCCCATCACTCACAGAAGGAAGCCGGCTCTTTGTGCCGAATTGGATGCCAACGATCCATCGCTAACTGGGATGTCTGGGAGAGATGTGAGCGCTGCAACCCATTAGTGCAATGATGACGTTGCTGGAACAGTGCAAGTGTGGGAGGCGAATGTAATTTTTATTTGTTTACTCAGGGGACAATAGTATTTAAGAAGGGATTGACATGTAAAGGACCACCCCTATAATCTTTGCTATGAGCCCCCATCCCAAACTTTCAATGAAAAAGAATCAGAAGTAGTAGTGTGCATTTTTAGTCTTTGTTGTCTCTTCCAGAGACATTTATTCTTTGCCAAAAACGCGTTTGGGTCAACTAACACAGTATATAATTGGTTGTATCTTCAGCGCCTGAGATTGGGAAATTACATTGCATAGGACCAAGGTCGGGATGGAGATTTTGCACTCTATTAATAACTGACAGTAGGCATATTTTACTCTTGGACTCAATTTCTTAACCTGTCAGAACAGTTCAGAAAACTTAATTGTGTGCTTAGATATAAATCCCTGCAGAATAAAGCCTGGCTGTATAAAGGACTGATTAGAAGTAAATCCAGGAGAATAAGACCAAGGGATTATATGGATTTTCCGATACAATTCTTGTATCCGCCGCTAGAAATTTTGCAGATAAAATAGGCCGTACGCTGTATGGGGTAAGGACGACGACAAGCCGCAGAATATTTTTCTAACTCTTATATACCACACTTGATAACAGTAATATGTCAAGGAATCCCATTGTGAATAGATGCCTCTTCAGTGTCTGTAACTCTGAAGCCTTCCCGCTAGCAATGTAAGGGATTGTATTATTTTTAGCGGTTGAATAACTGAGCGATAGTACCCGACAAGTAATTGAAGCCTTGGTATTTGTCCAAAACTAGGACTGCGTCAATTAGTTTTCTGTTCTTTTTTTCTACTCCGTACCTGTATTTGCGAACCCTAGGGGTCTCGTGACTAATATGGTACAGTTGTCAGGAGAAAGGAGACAAGAATATACCGCACAAACGTGTCAGGTGTAAACCAGGCACAGCGGTACACCATACTTTGTCAAATAAGACTGTAGTAATGAGACAAAGTCGTGGAGGATGCGGACAATTTTTTTTTCTGCTTTGTTTGGCTTCAATAAATCCAGAATAAAAATACTTATTCAGTCTTCATTCGAGGCATATCACCCTTTTGTGTCTTGTAGTAAATCTTGCTTTTCTCCATCCAGGGTAATATTAGTAATATATTCCTATCTGGTTCTTGGGGACGGGGACAACATGGGCCTGTGTGATTTAAAATGCCAGGGCTGAACTTCATCCCTGGCACCCTGGACTGGCCACCTGCCCCCCACGTAATTCCATGTCCACCGACCTTTAGATGTCAGAAGACCAGGCTCGCTCTTTGCTATTTGGCCTGAGTCCTACGCTCCAGACGTTATAGGAATTTTTGTGTCTGCCCCTGATGCTACCTATTAGGTGTAGCAATTTGCATATTTTAATTCAGAGAAGCAATGCATGGCCTATAAGTCTCCTGACACTGGCTTAGCACTCTCCACAGATAGAAACATTTTTCCTTACACCCCCTGTCTGAGGCCTCTCACCCAGCCAAATCAGATTTCCTGCCTTGCACTAATGAGCGGCAAACACCCCAAAACATGTATCTGCAAATGGAGTGTCTGGTTTGGCCTTTTATCCTAAGTCATGTGGCAAGGCTAGTTAAACGGTCAACATTGACTTTTAGGATTGCTACCCCCAATATGTGGCACTAAAGTTCAAGTCCTCTTCCTCTCTGAAGAGGTTGTTTTATATGTTTTTTGCATTTTTCATGCAGAAAAAAACCCTGCGTTTTACATCAACAGCAAAATGAATGAGATTTCTAAGATCTCATTCACACTGTGTTTCCTTGCATTATTTTTTTTTTATCCTGTGGTGCATTTTTTTTTTTTTTTATTAAAGTCCCTTTGTATTCTATAAGGAAACCAAGCACTGAAATAACACTTCATACCTTTTCTCTTTAGGCGCACGGATTTTGATAAACTGCTCAAAGGCTACAAGTCTGAAATCGAGACTTTTAAGAAGCGCGAGACGATGACCATGGACGAGATGAAGAATAATGTCGAAAAACTAAATGAGCTGGACAAGAACCTGAGCGCAGCCCTAGTAGAGTTTGAGGTCGGTGACCTCGGCCGTGAGCGGCTTTTGGAGAGTTTAATTCATAGACGTATTTTCGATTTCTTGCTAGTAATTCATTATGTTCTGCTTCACTATTTACAGCAAGAAAACTTTATAGAATCTTTTTCTGCTTAGCACTCTGAGGATAATGTATTAGTGTTTAATAGCAGGCGCGCTTCCAGGAGATGAATGCAGATCTGCTATTTCTGTATAGCGGGGCGAGATGAGTGCATATGGAAAAAAGTCAATGGAGCTTTCATTCAGTACGACATGTCCCATCACACAAACAAACAATATTAAGCATATTGTGAGAATGCACTTGATATCCTTCCTGCTTGTCAGATAAGATACAAGTACGTGAAGGGAACCTGTCACGTGCAGGAGCATGCAGCCCGACCTGTGGATGGTATAGAGAAGGAAAAGCTGAGCAGAATGATGTATAGCTTTATTGGAAAATATTTAGCATAACCTGTGTTTTGCTGTTTCTATGTCTAGGAGTCCGGTGGCGGTCCTACTCGTGAGTAAAGGGGTTGTCCACTACTAGGACAACCCCTTCTTGATCAAAATGTTTGGCCTCTATAAAGTGAAAAAGCCTATACTCACCTCCCATGCCGGTGCCGTTACCGCGGTGTCGGAACTTGCTCTCTGCGGGCTCCCGTGCAATTTTTGTGACACATGATCCAGGTGCCCAAACAGCTTTGGCGTCATTGTCCACGCCTTTGGACAAATCGAACATGGACAGTGTCTGTGTCGATAAGGTGAATGGGAGTAATTTCAAGCTCTCTATACAATGTTCTAGATGAATGCCACTGAGTACGATTGAAGGGGTTGTGCCCTACTTTGATGACTTATCCTATGTCAACTGCCTTGATATCGATTTCTTAAAGGGGTTATCTACTGCTTTGATACATTGGTCTATGACCTTTTCCTTTGGATAGGTCAACATTATCAGATCAATGGTGTTTCACCAAACAACAACCCCTACCAATAAAATGTTTTCTGTCCATTGCTGAGAACTGCAGATCAGCTCCTATTCAATATAATAGCTAATCTGCAGTACCAAAAAGCCACTGATCTGCCAGAGCTAATAAAAGCTGATCGGTGAAGGTTATGGGTGTCCGACCCTCACCCACCTGATATTGATGACCTACCTTAAGGATAGGTCATCAGTAAGAGATGGGAGAATCATTTCACAGAACTCCGGTCTATCGGACAGGTCAGTAATCTATGACCGCCAGACAGGAGACTTATGAATCTCCTCACTTCCTGGCATTCCTGGCTCTTGTTTTGATTAGGTGAGTTAACATCATCAATGCAGCGTTACACACACAAGACGCCAATCCAATCCGGCTAATCAAAGGAAGAGCCGAGAATACCAGGAGGTGAGAGGAGATTGGCCCGGTGGTCACAGATTACTGACTTGGTCAATGGTCTGCAAATTGATTTTCCCATCTCATGTCAACAGTATACAACCCCTTTAAGAAATCAGTTTCTAAGCAGGGGCTAATCCCTTTAAATACAACCCTGCAAAGTGCTGTAACATTTTTTCTATGGCGTTATAGTATATGGCAGGGCATTGCCTTCACAATGCTATGGGATGCTCCTTGGAGCAGCCTACATGACCCGCCCGTAAGAAGTTATAAGTCCCCATAGTGTGGGCAAGTGGGGCAGTTAGTTTTTCCTATATCTGACTATTGTGAAGATAACACATCCAAGAATACCGTTCACCAGTAGAACTGAACTGTTCATATAGACGAGTTCTAGACGTCAGATTGTACCACAGGTAAACCCATACTCATAAATGCTATATCTATGTCCTGAATGCAACGCCGGTCATCAGCTATCGGAAGCTTTATTCATAGTGTTTAGGTTAATTACAGCTTTGTCAAGCCTGTCTCCCTAATAATGCAACGGTGATATCTCTTAGGCCATCAATAAAGAAGAAGAGCTGCTCGAATGGGAGAAAAGTCAATTTCCTTTGTTGCAAGAGACAATACTAAATAAGGCGCCGTTCGAACAACTCTGGGAAACGGCCTACAATTTCCACTGTAAATCTGAGCAGTGGATGAATGGTGAGTCTGTTCATTTATCAGTGCAGATCGCTCCCCGGGCCCCATTGTGTAACTCAGGCCATGATAAATTTATACAGGAATAAAAAGCCATTTTTAATCAATTTTCTGTAGATTAAGCAAGGACATTGTAAGATTTGCTGCCTGGCATCAGGAGCTTTTGATTTTATGAGCTATTTGAGTGATACTTTCACTCCTCACTTCATGATGTCCTGTAGAGCTGGTACAATTACACATTACATTATTATTTAGAGTGAACCTGTCTCCAAAAATCACTATACAAACTGCACAAATTATTAAATAGATCTCCTAGACGTGATGAGACTGGTGTACTTACCTTAAAAATCAATTTCTGTAAAATACTGATATTAAAATTACTTGTTTTTTTTTGAGAGAGCACATGGGTCAAGTGTAGAGTTGGTGCGAATCAATCACTGTCAGTCAGACGGGTTGGGTACAGACGAAGTACAAGTGACTAGAGTTGGTACAATCGATTTGTAGGGCGTCCATGTCTTTAATCTCTGACCGCGGTACAGGAGCATAAATTGGCCAATTCATATGTGTCCAACAGCCATGACACGGCGACCTTCTTTGCTGGGACCTAACCTAATTTGATACCTCTCCTGGGATGAATAGCCTACAGTTATAAGGGTAGGTAGGATGGAACGGTGATTAAAACCGCCATAGGCTGATGGGTGCAGTGCTCAGTCAGAAAGCCTAGGTATACAAATAACAAAAGACTGACCGTAAGAAAGAAACACTAAGAAACAGAGAAAAAGCTCAGTAGGGTCTTATCCAGGTAAAGTGGATAAAACAAGTTAAGGTTATGCTAGCCTGGTTATGATGAGCATGTAATAAAAAAGCAGCAGGTCCACGGGTCCAGGGACCAAGTAGTGGTAAAAGAAAAAGTGTAAAAATCCCCACTGCTGGTGGATGGTAATAAATCCAGGTATACACTAGGATAATGTGCACTTTTTTATTTTGTCTATGCGTTTCTGAGTACCATACTTCACTTCTTCTTCAGGACAAAAACCCACATGCAACATATCCAAACTGAAAAACAGGTGTGAACAGGTGCAAGCGAAGAGAGCCACCTCCATGTGTAACTAACAAATAAAGCTGCACACTGTAACGCTATAGTATGCGAACATGGAATATAGGAAATTGGAATCTAGAAGATAGCTTAACATTAAGATACTTAGTGCATAATATAGCGTTAGAGTGCAGCTTTATTAGTTACATATGGAAGTGGCTCTCTTAGCTTGCACCTGTTCACACCTGTTTTTCTGTTTGGTTGTGACAATCAGTCTTTGATATTTGCACAGTGTGACAGTCTCACCATGCCCACCATGTACAACAGTCTCGCCATGCCCACCATGTGTGACAGTGTCGCCATGCCCACCAAGTGTGACAGTCTTGCCATGCCCACCAAGTGTGACAGTCTCACCATGCCCACCAAGTTTGACAGTCTCGCCATGCCCACCAAATGTGACAGTCTCGCCATGCCCACCATGTACGACAGTCTCGCCATGCCCACCAAGTACGACAGTCTCACCCTGCCCACCAAGTGTGACAGTCTCTCCAATCCCACCAAGTGTGACAGTCTCTCCATGCCCACCAAGTGTGACAGTCTCACCATGCCCACCAAGTGTGACAGTCTCGCCATGCCCACCAAGTGTGACAGTCTCACCCTGCCCACCAAGTGTGACAGTCTCGCCATGCCCACCAAGTACGACAGTCTCACCCTGCCCACCAAGTACGACAGTCTCTCCAATCCCACCAAGTGTGACAGTCTCGCCATGCCCACCAAGTGTGACAGTCTCACCATGCCCACCAAGTGTGACAGTCTCACCATGCCCATCAAGTGTGACAGTCTCGCCATGCCCACCAAGTACGACAGTCTCACCCTGCCCACCAAGTACGACAGTCTCTCCAATCCCACCAAGTGTGACAGTCTCGCCATGCCCACCAAGTGTGACAGTCTCACCATGCCCACCAAGTGTGACAGTCTCGCCATGCCCACCAAGTACGACAGTCTCACCCTGCCCACCAAGTGTGACAGTCTCTCCATGCCCACCAAGTGTGACAGTCTCGCCATGCCCACCAAGTATGACAGTCTCACCATGCCCATCAAGTGTGACAGTCTCGCCATGCCCACCATGTACGACAGTCTCGCCATGCCCACCAAGTACGACAGTCTCACCCTGCCCACCAAGTTTGACAGTCTCGCCATGCCCACCAAGTGTGACAGTCTCGCCATGCTCACCATGTATGACAGTCTCACCATGCCCACCAAGTGTGACAGTCTCTCCATGCCCACCAAGTGTGACAGTCTCGCCATGCTCACCATGTACAACAGTCTCACCCTGCTCACCATGTACGACAGTCTCGCCATGCCCACCAAGTACGACAGTCTCACCCTGCCCACCAAGTACGACAGTCTCTCCAATCCCACCAAGTGTGACAGTCTCGCCATGCCCACCAAGTGTGACAGTCTCACCATGCCCACCAAGTGTGACAGTCTCACCATGCCCATCAAGTGTGACAGTCTCGCCATGCCCACCAAGTACGACAGTCTCACCCTGCCCACCAAGTACGACAGTCTCTCCAATCCCACCAAGTGTGACAGTCTCGCCATGCCCACCAAGTGTGACAGTCTCACCATGCCCACCAAGTGTGACAGTCTCGCCATGCCCACCAAGTACGACAGTCTCACCCTGCCCACCAAGTGTGACAGTCTCTCCATGCCCACCAAGTGTGACAGTCTCGCCATGCCCACCAAGTATGACAGTCTCACCATGCCCATCAAGTGTGACAGTCTCGCCATGCCCACCATGTACGACAGTCTCGCCATGCCCACCAAGTACGACAGTCTCACCCTGCCCACCAAGTTTGACAGTCTCGCCATGCCCACCAAGTGTGACAGTCTCGCCATGCTCACCATGTATGACAGTCTCACCATGCCCACCAAGTGTGACAGTCTCTCCATGCCCACCAAGTGTGACAGTCTCGCCATGCTCACCATGTACAACAGTCTCACCCTGCTCACCATGTACGACAGTCTCGCCATGCCCACCAAGTACGACAGTCTCACCCTGCCCACCATGTTTGACAGTCTCTCCATGCCCACCAAGTGTGACAGTCTCGCCATGCCCACCCAGTGTGACAGTCTCGCCATGCTCACCATGTATGACAGTCTCACCATGCCCACCAAGTGTGACAGTCTTGCCATGCCCACCAAGTGTGACTGTCTCGCCATGCCCACCGAGTACAACAGTCTCACCCTGCTCACCATGTACGACAGTCTCACCATGCCCACCAAGTACGACAGTCTCACCCTGCCCACCAAGTGTGACAGTCTCTCCATGCCCACCAAGTGTGACAGTCTCGCCATGCTCACCATGTACGACAGTCTCACCATGCCCACCAAGTGTGACAGTCCCATCTATAGACTGTAACTATTATGTCCTGCACTAATTAAAGGTACCGTAACTGCTAAGATCCTGGTGCCTTTTTGCACCCCATTCTTTAATCTGTTAGGTGAAACTATATATGAAATTCTCCAGAGATCCCATTCCATTTAAACCCAAGCAATAATTACAGCGGACTGTTTTGCTTTCTAATACGGCTATATGTAAAAACCCCGGATTTGTGTATTAGACTTGTGTAGTCTTTAGAACAGTTTGTTTCTTTGCTTTTAATGAACCATTTGCGTTATAATTACTTAACAGCATTAATTTATTGAATAGAACTTACTCATAGATCATTTTTACGGTCGGCGTGTTCTTAGATGCAAATGCGTGTACTAATTCAGCCTGGCAGCTCCGATTAAAATGTGTTGGCCCAAAAGATTAGTTACACAGCAGCACATCACAGGCTTGGATACTCACTTTTTGAATTGAAAGGGAACAGAAATAAATAATACCTCTATGGACTTATACATTAGACATATGTTGGCTGAACCTGCCAATATCAACTGGTTCTGCCGACAGTCTAGTGTGTATGGGCATTCTGGCCAAATGATGGTCGCGATAGATGTTCACCAGACATGTCCAATTTTGGACCACCGATTGCGTTGTTCTACCAGCTGATGTGTTAGCCGGCAGCTTTCTCATAGAGAACACATTAGCGCTTGGCTGATAGACCGTTCCTATGTAGGGGAGAGTCATCTGAGATGCCTGAACGATCTTTCCGCCAACCATCATCTAATGTGTATGGCTGGCCTTAGTCAATCTCTGATGACAATCATTTTGCTTATTTAGTGTGTGCCAGCCCACCCAAGAATATGCGACCTTGTCATGCATGGTTGAGTTGAGCCCTCAAGGGCAGGGACCACTCTATCTGTTTTTGAAACACTAATTATATGGATTTTTAATATGTTTTTTATATACTATTATGTTTTGTGCCATGAACATAACGTACTTGTACTACTCCCACTACTTAGAGGGGTCTGATAATCGGCACCCCCACTGATAAGCAGTTAACAGTGTACGGAGTAGAACAGCACAGATCTATGCACTGTTTAATGGCCGCTGTCAGATTAGCGCCTACTGAAGACAATAAGATATAGCCTGCAGTATACGGAAGCAGCCACAAAACAATGGATGTGGATCCACGCTGCACACTGTGTACATCCGGTGACCAACAGAGCTGATCAGTGGGTGGTGTCGGGTGTTGGACCCTCACGATCTTGTATCGGTCACCTACCGGACTGATAGGTCACCTGTCTTTACCCTTGTTGCTGGGACAGTATCTTTAGGCCTCTTCACACTTGAGGGTGATCAAAAAAAAATGCACCAAAAGTGTGAAAAAAAACCTCTCATTAAATATTTTCTCATTTGCTTATCATGCGATGCATAGTTCCCAAAAAACACATTATGTAAAATTAGTCATAAATGGATTTTTTACATATTCATGACCTGTTTTAAAAAATGTGGACACCTCTGTGCTAAGCTACTTACATTAACTAACATCTTTTTTTTGCAATGTCAACCATTAAATGGGTTGTCAAGTCTTGAACTACAAGTCTTCAATCATGCGCACTGTGAGGATTCTCCGGTGCCGATGCCAGGAATGAGTGGTCACGTGACCGCAGGTATGCGATATGCTTTGGACACATTACGGCCAGACTATATCTGGTCTTTGTTAATACACTTACATTGAGCAAAGGCCATCTAGTCAGAATGTGGCCTGAAGTATGCATAGCACATACGTTCGGTCACTTGTCTGCCATTCTGGACATCGGACAATCCTCACAGTGCGCAGTGGGCACGATGTGAGGAGTCACATAGACGATCCCTTTAAACCCATTGCTGCTTCTATCATTTTGTCCATAGTAAAGCATGTCCATAACAGTCAATCATACTACAGGTCTTATTTTTCCAAGGACCTTTAAAGCTGCAACATAATAAAGAGAAACTAAACTTTAATATTTTTCTTTAGAATTTTGTCCAGCATGAACAATATTAAACTTCTGCCAATAACTTGATTACAGTATTTATCTTCATTCTCGTAAAAAAAAAAAAATTGCAGTTAATTGGCTTCCAACTCCCTGCTTTTCTCCAATCTATTTTCCTCCATTCTGCTACTCACATATCGTAACATACTCATTTGGAGTACAGATGATGGCAGTGATGAGGCAGCTCAGCCCCTGTGACTCACTAGACAGGTGACGACGCCTCACTGCCATCATCTGTACTCCACATGACACTGCCATCATCTGCACTCCACATGACACTGCCATCATCTGTACTCCACATGACACTGCCATCATCTGTACTCCACATGACACTGCCATCATCTGTACTCCACATGACACTGCCATCATCTGTACTCCACATGACACTGCCATCATCTGTACTCCACATGACACTGCCATCATCTGTACTCCACATGACACTGCCATCATCTGTACTCCACATGACACTGCCATCATCTGTACTCCACATGACACTGCCATCATCTGTACTCCACATGACACTGCCATCATCTGTACTCCACATGAGTATGACCTAATATCAATGCAGCTGAAGGCAGGGAAATAGACTGGAGAAAGCAGGGGGTTTGGAAGTCACTTACTTGCAATCTTTTTTTCTACAGGAATAAAGATAAATCCCCTAATAAACTGATTTGCAAAGCTTCATGATTTTACATGCTTAACAAAATTGCTGAAAAGTAATAAAAACATCTGAAAGTTTAGTTATTCTTTAATTGTTTTTAGCTACTGCACCACTTTTCCTTTGTGCTAGTCAATTGATAAATGTCAAGTGCAACTGACGTCGGAAATGCCATACAGCAAATCTCTGAAACTGAGCCGACCGTCCGGCTGAGCCTTCAGCACATTCTGATTTGTAGCTAAAGTAGCGCTTCAGATCAGAAAGAATGAATGATTTCTTTAAGAATTTGACATTTATAAAATACATCTACTATCAGAAAAAGTAGGTCAGGAAGAAGAAGAGTATTAAACCAAGCAGAATTGTGTCATGATGACTTAGGCTACTTTCACACTAGCGTCGGAATCTCCCCGTCGCAATGCGTCGGGGAGAGATTCTGACACTAGCGTTTAGCGCATTGCACAATGGAGGCAGCGGATGCATTTCTCCGGCGCATCCGCTGCCCCATTGTAAGGTGCGGGGAGGTGGGGGCGGAGTTCCGGCCGCGCATGCGCGGTCGGAAAAAGCGGTCCGTCAGGAGCAAAAAACGTTACATGTAGCGTTTTTTGCTCCCGACGGTCCGCAGAAGCACGACGCATCTGTCGCTCGACGGATGCGACGTGTGGCAATCCGTCGCAAATGCATCGTCAATACAAGTCTATGGGGGAAAAACGCATCCTGCAAGCACTTTTGCAGGATGCGTTTTTTCTGCAAAACGATGCATTGTGACGGATTGCAGAAAACGCTAGTGTGAAAGTAGCCTTAACGGAAACTTTTTTTTGCCTTGACTTCCTCCTGTGATATAGGGGCCTTCCAAGATATAAATGCAGAAGAGATCACGGAGGAGGTGGGGAACATGTGGAGAACTTTGTACAAGTTGGCAAAGAGTTTTACAGACCTGCCTGGACCTAAGCGAGTAGCGGAGAATGTCAAGTTCAAAATTGAGAAGTTCAAAGTTCACCTTCCCATCGTTTCTGTCATCTGTAACCGTGGGATGAAGCCGCGCCATTGGAAACAGGTGCCATATCGAGTTCTCATTTCATATGTAGATTTATGTTCTCATCAATAATGATGATGGAACTATAATTTCCTAATATCTGTGTGTATGGTGGCACCACATGTGCCTTCATACAGCCCTGATTTTATATAGTTTGCCAATGGTTTTGACACACTACAGCCCAATAATCAAGAATGTTGAGTATAAAATTGTGCAGAAGTCATGACATCGAGAGAAGAGCATATTTTACATTTGTGTTATTTTAGCAAAACCAAAAAACTCAGCTGTACTATCATCTACTATACGTGCAAAGTGTAAGAGATCGGCCCTTATTCACATTGATGTTGTTTGACATATGGTAAGGTTTTAATGCTAGAGACAGGTTAGGACTGTCCCATTAGGTACACCTTGTCGTGGTGGGATGGCTTTCATGCTTTTATTTTAATCAATGTTATTTACATGGACTGTTACTATTTACTGATTTACTTGCTGTAGGGTACATGTTTGTTTGTTTGTTTTTTTTTTCTTTCTTGGATTCATATTATTTTAGACTGAATTCGGACAAGTGAATTAAAATTCTTGGTTTTTTGTTCAGAAAAAAAAAACTATTTCTCATCTGGCTGGCATTTATATCATTTGTATGTCTGCTCGACTTGTGGCGCCAAAAATTATTATTCATAGGGCGATTCCCCTGCTTAGAGTTTTACACCATTTCTGTGCATCTGAAGAAGGTCAATGATTTGACAGAAACATAATGCATTTACTGTGGATTGCACGTGTAAAAAAAACCCCATCTTGATTCACATTTTTCATATGCTAAGTAACTTCTTCAATATTATCTCAACAAGGGTTTGGTCCCTAATGGTGCACCGACAAAATGTAAGTGCCTTATTCTGCTACATGAATGAAGCCTTAGGATACTCTTCGGGTTCTGAAGAATTGGCAGCATGAGTAGATGTTTTGCTAGCTTTGTCTCGCATTAATTTTTCCAAACGTTTTTTTTTTCTTCTCAGATTGGTGAAATAGTAGGATTTGATATAACCCCAGAGCCGAATACATCACTCATTAGCATGCTGGAATACGGACTGTCCAAATACATAGAAAAGTAAGAAATTATATTGGTGCCATCACTTCAGTTAAAGATTGCTACATGTCACATAGCCAGCTCTTTGTGCATGTGTCTTTGAGCAATGGCTCTGGGAAGGAGGGGAGCGAAAAACGAAAATGCAAAAACCAAAAAAGCTAGGGTCATGAAGGGGTTAAAAAAAATGCTAAACCGTTTTAAACATTTAATCATTGGGTCATTTTCTGATGACAACTTATCTTTAAAGGCGAATATGTCAGGCAATTCGTGCTGTCCAGACCTCAGGTAACATAAATCAGAGCCTGGTGGCACAAGGTCTCCAATGTTTTAGAGAAAATATACTTTGACGATCCAGCCGGAAGCCAGACTAGTCCGGCTCCGCCCCTGGCCGGCTCTTACCAGCGCCACTGCAGATGATTGACAGGTCTCTCCCTATGTACATGTGGTGGAAAGATCTGTTAATCATCTGCAGCAATACTGGAAGACCCAGCCGGTTGCAGAGCCGGACTAATCTGGTCTCCAGCTATGGTCTCTGGTTGGTTCTGCAAAGTATATCTTCTCCGAAAAGCCGGAGAATAATAAATCTGACTGCGATCGTTCAATGCCTGTATGTTTGTCACAAAGCAATTTTCTCCCATGCGTTCTGCAATCACAAGAACTCTGAATGCGATTTCTGATTAGCCAGAGTGCCCCCCTCCTTTTGATATGTTTTGCTCTCGTCATTTTTCTCCAGTGATTTTTTTTCTACAATGCAAATTTTAATTTCACAAACAAAATGTAAACACCATATGTTACACGCTGCACTTTAAATTAGCTTCTAGAAAGAAAGAGATATAAATATATATATATATATATTTCATTATGCATGTGGCTTTATATCTATGCAGTTTTATGCAAAAGTTTATGTACCATTTGACATGAAAGGACCCTCCAATCATAAGATGATCACAGGGGGTCCAGTGTATTTAATCTTCAGGTGTAATAGAAAGACAGAGCCGAATTCCCCTGCAGCGCCACCACAGGGGAAATAAAGCATTACACAGTTCTTATTGAAATCAATAAGAGGCCAGATTATTGCACGGACACAGATTTCTCCAGGAATAAAGAAGAAGATCTTTATCGCTGTTTTCTATAGTTAACTACAAATTTCCTATTGGTGCATTTGTAAATAGGATTTTGAAATCAGACAACCCGTCTAATTAAAAGCAGGACTGGCCACTTTAATTTCTTTTATGATAACCTTGGGCAAATAAGCAGCAATGGTGCATTATGTTTTGTAGATCATATTATGAGTAGAACATGTAGGATTTGTGCATTGTAGGCTGGAACAGATCGGAGCATCAGCAAGCAAAGAATATTCTTTGGAGAAAGCCATGGAAAAGATGAAATCGGAGTGGTCTACGATGACCTTCAACTTTGTCCAGTATCGCGACACAGTAAGTCACAATATGTGTGACATATCCAGCGATCGGCACTTGTTTTCTGGCCTCTTGCACAGACTGATGAGAGGTTACAGAGACAGAACAATCGCTAATATAATCTTCTGACCTCGTATACAGTGCATGCTACCAGCAGAACATCACCTGCTTACACTTGGACATGCGCTGACGATAAAGGTCATTTTTATGCTAGCTTAGAAGTCAAATCACTCGTAACGCAAGTGTCTTGCATATTTATGGGTAGTTTTCCGCCTTGTTTGCCCTTTTTATTAACCAGGATAAGCATGGCGGAAATGAACCAATAAATATGCAAGACACTTGCGTTACGAGTGACTTGACTATACTCAGCTCCTACAAAGAGGTCCTTTAGAGGTCCTAAAGAAGCACTCACAAGAAATGTTTTAACTCCCTAAACCTGTGTTAATGTATATGTAGTTTAGTGCAAGTGTGGTTTTATACTCACCGATCGACGGTGATTCAATTTTTATTTCATGCAGTTTGGGTTTACCAGCACTCATTATATATACATATATATATATATCCTATAGGTGAGTAAGAGTCACAGCCGTATTATCGGTCCTAGTGCGATCCGACAAAACACTGGATCACACCTGGATCAGTGTTATTCTATGGGGCTGTGCACATGTCTGATTTTTTCTTTTGACAGAGCAGGTCTGAAGAAAAATATCACTTTATGTCCTAGTTTGATTCAATATTCAGGCTCAATGAGTGCGTGGAAAATCATCAGACTGCACTCGGATGACATCCACAGAGTGACACAATGGAGAAGATGGAGAAATTTTGTTCTCCATCTTATCCTCAGTGTGCACTGATTCTCTCATTTGAGAAAATCAGATGATGCTATGATGATACCCTGATCAATCTCTGGTTAGAGTTTGATCTGAGTGCCATTTGCTTAACCGGCCCAATTCTCACAGATGAAAGAATTTGCGACCATCTGACACTAGCCTAACAGCAAGTGTCCAAATTCTCTACTGCTCCACCAAAGAGAACATTAAGCATTTCCTGGTGCCCTGATGTGCTGGGTCTACCTTTTCTTCTGTTTTTTTTTTAGTGCTATGCCATTACTTTTTTACGCAAATTTTCTACAATATAATTTGTTTAATAAAAACCCCCCAGAAAACTCAACACTACTGTGTGAATATTGTGCAATCTCACGACGGCTGAGTTTTTTTTCTACATCTTCATGTTATCCACAGGCGTGCGATCCATATGTATTTTCTGATTTTGTTTACATCCATGGTCCTTCAGATTTGCGCTCTGGGAAAGGTCTCTTGTTCCTTTGTCTGCGCAGCACCAACCTTTTCAATAATTGGCCTTTGAGAGCTTGTTGAACATCCTTAATCTTGGATGATTTCAAGCGCAGCAGCGCTGTTTGTTGTTTAGCACATACCTGATAATGGATAATACCCTTGATCCCTGTTAGTTGGTTGGGGAATTAGAGAAAAGCAAATGGCTTTGTTTAGCGGGTTTCAAAGATGAACGAAACAACAGAAAGCCAAGTTCTGACTAAGTGCGGGAGAAATTCTGAATGGCAAGGAATGTTGTAGATTCCATTGTTAATGTAGAATACAAAGATGATGAATACATGTAAAGAGCCTTGTGAACAACACAGTACAATATTATTACTATATTTGCAGCGTCAGTTCTGTAAAATATTCCTTTATCTGTGAGGGAGAAAATAGTAAAAGGAAGGTTGGGCTTAATAAGTGTTTCATGCACCAGTCTTGGAAAAAAGCTTGCTGCTAGACTAAAATGCTCTAAATTTATTAAGATGCACTTTGGGCTGTCTATATTATATAAAATTGCATCTATGTCAGCTATGATGATCCAGCTTGTTTCCGGGTCGCTTGGCCCGCACTAGTACACAATCTCCTGACTGGAGTTGTCCACCCAACATCAGGGATCGACCTGAATGTTGAACTTCCCAAAACTTCTACTCAACCAGCTTTCTGACTGTAACTGTCTAAAGTCGGTGTCGAAATTCTCGGATCCGGCACTTGGACTACTGCCCGGACAATGGTCCTCTGAATCTAGCTCCAGTTCAGTGATCTCTCATCCACTTTGCCCAAACAGCAGCATGTAAGAGGTGTAACCAGTAGTCGCATGAACTCGATTGTTATAAACCCACACCAACTCAGACACGAATTCGGGCCACCTCATCTTCTTGTCTTCTTCCAGGATCCACAATGTTTTTAACAGTGTCCTGTTAACCCCTTTCTGACATTAGACGTAATATTCCGTCCAAGTGCCCTGGGCCTATTTGACCTCGGAGGGAGTATTACGCCTGTGCGATCGCCCTGATTCTGACAGCTTACACCCATCACTAAGTGCCAGGAGCGGTCGCAGAATGTTCCCGGCACTTTAACCCCCCAAAATGCTGCGATCAAACACGATCGCAGCATTCCAGGTGCCGGCAGAGGGCTGACATCCCCTCTGTCTTTGGATCAGACACCCCGTGGCGTGACGTGGGGTCCCAATCATTGCCATGGTGACCGGATGTCGATGACATCTGGGTCACCAGAGCTAGGCAACTGTTATGGCTGGCAATCAGGTTACACAGCGTGCAGTAATCAGCGCACATACAGAGATCTGGCAATAACCCAAAACAATAGGACGAGCTCTGAGACGTGGAATCTCTGTAGACTGCAGTACCTGATCTATCCTCACACAACTGGAAGCAGCAGTGGATTGCGCCTATCCACTACCTATGCAACTCGGCACTGCCTGAGGAGCTGACTAGCCTGAAGATAGAAATACAAGCCTGACTTACCTCAGAGAAATACCCCAAAGGAATAGGCAGCCCCCCACATATAATGACTGTTAGCAAGATGAAAAGACAAACGTAGGAATGAAATAGATTCAGCAAAGTGAGGCCCGATATTCTAGACAGAGCGAGGATAGCAAAGAGAACTATGCAGTCTACAAAAAACCCTAAAACGAAAACCACGCAAAGGGGCAAAAAGACCCACCGTGCCGAACTAACAGCACGGCGGTGAACCCCTTTGCTTCTCAGAGCTTCCAGCAAAAGATAATAACAAGCTGGACAGAAAAAACAGAAAACAAACTAGAAGCACTTATCTAGCAGAGCAGCAGGCCCAAGGAAAGATGCAGTAGCTCAGATCCAACACTGGAACATTGACAAGGAGCAAGGAAGACAGACTCAGGTGGAGCTAAATAGCAAGGCAGCCAACGAGCTCACCAAAACACCTGAGGGAGGAAGCCCAGAGACTGCAATACCACTTGTGACCACAGAAGTGAACTCAGCCACAGAATTCACAACAGTACCCCCCCCTTGAGGAGGGGTCACCGAACCCTCACCAGAACCCCCAGGCCGACCAGGATGAGCCACATGAAAGGCACGAACAAGATCTGGGGCATGGACATCAGAGGCAAAAACCCAGGAATTATCTTCCTGAGCATAACCCTTCCATTTGACCAGATACTGGAGTTTCCGTCTAGAGACACGAGAATCCAAAATCTTCTCCACAATATACTCCAATTCCCCCTCCACCAAAACAGGGGCAGGAGGCTCCACAGATGGAACCATAGGTGCCACGTATCTCCTCAACAACGACCTATGGAATACATTATGTATGGAAAAGGAGTCTGGGAGGGTCAGACGAAAAGACACCGGATTGAGAATCTCAGAAATCCTATACGGACCAATAAAACGAGGTTTAAATTTAGGAGAGGAAACCTTCATAGGTATATGACGAGAAGATAACCAAACCAGATCCCCAACACGAAGTCGGGGTCCCACACGGCGTCTGCGATTAGCGAAAAGCTGAGCCTTCTCCTGGGACAAGGTCAAATTGTCCACTACCTGAGTCCAGATCTGCTGCAACCTGTCCACCACATTATCCACACCAGGACAGTCCGAAGACTCAACCTGTCCTGAAGAGAAACGAGGATGGAACCCAGAATTGCAGAAAAATGGAGAGACCAAGGTAGCCGAGCTGGCCCGATTATTAAGGGCGAACTCAGCCAACGGCAAAAATGACACCCAATCATCCTGGTCAGCGGAAACAAAACATCTCAGATATGTTTCCAAGGTCTGATTGGTTCGTTCGGTCTGGCCATTAGTCTGAGGATGGAAGGCCGAGGAAAAAGATAGGTCAATGCCCATCCTACCACAAAAGGCTCGCCAGAACCTCGAGACAAACTGGGAACCTCTGTCAGAAACAATATTCTCAGGAATGCCATGTAAACGAACCACATGCTGGAAGAACAAAGGCACCAAATCAGAGGAGGAAGGCAATTTAACCAAGGGCACCAGATGGACCATTTTAGAAAAGCGATCACAGACCACCCAAATGACAGACATCTTTTGAGAAACGGGAAGGTCAGAAATGAAATCCATCGAAATATGTGTCCAAGGCCTCTTCGGGACCGGCAAGGGCAAAAGCAACCCACTGGCACGTGAACAGCAGGGCTTAGCCCTAGCACAAATTCCACAGGACTGCACAAAAGCACGCACATCCCGTGACAGAGATGGCCACCAGAAGGATCTAGCAACCAACTCCCTGGTACCAAAGATTCCTGGATGACCGGCCAGCACCGAACAATGAAGTTCAGAGATAACTTTACTAGTCCACCTATCAGGGACGAACAGTTTCTCGGCCGGACAACGATCAGGTTTATTAGCCTGAAATTTCTGCAACACTCTCCGCAAATCAGGGGAGATGGCAGACACAATGACTCCTTCCTTGAGGATACTCGCCGGCTCAGATAACCCCGGAGAGTCGGGCACAAAACTCCTAGACAGAGCATCCGCCTTCACATTTTTAGAGCCCGGAAGGTATGAAATCACAAAATCAAAACGAGCAAAAAACAACGACCAACGGGCCTGTCTAGGATTCAAGCGCTTGGCAGACTCAAGATAAGTAAGGTTCTTATGATCAGTCAAAACCACCACGCGATGCTTAGCACCCTCAAGCCAATGACGCCACTCCTCGAATGCCCACTTCATGGCCAGCAACTCTCGGTTGCCCACATCATAATTACGCTCAGCAGCAGAAAATTTCCTGGAAAAGAAAGCACATGGTTTGAACACTGAGCAACCAGAACCTCTCTGTGACAAAACCGCCCCTGCACCAATCTCAGAAGCATCAACCTCGACCTGGAACGGAAGAGAAACATCAGGTTGACACAACACAGGGGCACAGCAAAAACGACGCTTCAACTCCTGAAAAGCTTCCACGGCAGCAGAAGACCAATTAACCAAATCAGCACCCTTCTTGGTCAAATCGGTCAATGGTCTGGCAATGCTAGAAAAATTACAGATGAAGCGACGATAAAAATTAGCAAAGCCCAGGAATTTCTGCAAACTTTTTAGAGATGTCGGCTGAGTCCAATCCTGGATGGCCTGAACCTTAACCGGATCCATCTCGATAGTAGAAGGGGAAAAGATGAACCCCAAAAATGAAACTTTCTGCACACCGAAGAGACACTTTGATCCCTTCACGAACAAGGAATTAGCACGCAGTACCTGGAAAACCATTCTGACTTGCTTCACATGAGACTCCCAATCATCTGAGAAGATCAAAATGTCATCCAAGTAAACAATCAAGAATTTATCCAGATACTCACGGAAAATGTCATGCATAAAAGACTGAAAAACAGATGGAGCATTGGCAAGTCCGAACGGCATCACCAGATACTCAAAATGACCCTCGGGCGTATTAAATGCCGTTTTCCATTCATCTCCCTGCCTGATTCTCACCAGATTATACGCACCACGAAGATCAATCTTAGTAAACCAACTAGCCCCCTTAATCCGAGCAAACAAGTCAGAAATCAATGGCAAGGGATACTGAAACTTAACAGTGATCTTATTAAGAAGGCGGTAATCAATACACGGTCTTAGCGAACCATCCTTCTTGGCTACAAAAAAGAACCCTGCTCCCAATGGTGACGACGATGGGCGAATATGTCCCTTCTCCAGGGACTCCTTCACATAACTGCGCATAGCGGTGTGTTCAGGTACGGACAAATTAAATAAACGACCCTTAGGGAATTTACTACCAGGAATCAAATCGATAGCACAATCACAATTCCTATGCGGAGGTAGGGCATCAGACTTGGACTCTTCAAATACATCCTGAAAGTCCGACAAGAACTCTGGGATGTCAGAAGGAATGGATGACGAAATAGACAAAAATGGAACATCACCATGTACTCCCTGACAACCCCAGCTGGTTACCGACATAGAGTTCCAATCCAATACTGGATTATGGGTTTGTAGCCATGGCAACCCCAACACGACCACATCATGCAAATTATGCAGTACCAAAAAGCGAATAACTTCCTGATGTGCAGGAGCCATGCACATGGTCAGCTGGGCCCAGTACTGAGGCTTATTCTTGGCCAGAGGTGTAGCATCAATTCCTCTCAACGGAACAGGACACCGCAAAGGCTCCAAGAAAAATCCACAACGTTTAGCATAATCCAAATCCATCAGATTCAGGGCAGCGCCTGAATCCACAAACGCCATGACAGAATATGATGACAAAGAGCACATTAAGGTAATGGACAAAAGGAATTTGGACTGTACAGTACCAATAACGGCAGAGCTATCGAACCGCCTAGTGCGTTTAGGACAATTAGAAATAGCATGAGTAGAATCACCACAATAGAAACACAGTCTGTTCAGACGTCTGTGTTCGTGCCGTTCTACTTTAGTCATAGTCCTGTCGCACTGCATAGGCTCAGGTTTACTCTCAGACAATACCGCCAGATGGTGCACAGATTTACGCTCGCGCAAGCGACGACCGATCTGAATGGCCAAGGACATAGACTCATTCAAACCAGCAGGCATAGGAAATCCCACCATTACATCCTTAAGAGCTTCAGAGAGACCCTTTCTGAACAAAGCCGCTAGTGCAGATTCATTCCACAGAGTGAGTACTGACCATTTTCTAAATTTCTGACAATATACTTCTACATCATCCTGACCCTGGCATAAAGCCAGCAGATTTTTCTCAGCTTGATCCACTGAATTAGGCTCATCGTAAAGCAATCCCAGCGCCTGGAAAAATGCATCAACATTACTCAATGCAGAATCTCCTGGTGCAAGAGAAAACGCCCAGTCCTGTGGGTCGCCGCGCAAAAAAGAAATAATAATCAAAACCTGTTGAATAGGATTACCAGAAGAATGAGGTTTCAAGGCCAAAAATAGCTTACAATTATTTCTGAAGCTCAGGAACTTAGTTCTGTCACCAAAAAACAAATCAGGAATCGGAATTCTTGGTTCTAGCATCGATTTCTGATCAATAGTATCTTGAATCTTTTGTACATTTACAACGAGATTATCCATTGAGGAGCACAGAGCCTGAATATCCATGTCCACAGCTGTGTCCTGAAGCACTCTAATGTCTAGGGGAAAAAAAAGACTGAAGACAGAGCTAAGAAAAAAAAATGATGTCAGGATTTCTTTTTTCCCTCTATTGGAAATCATTGAATGGCTCCTTGTACTGTTATGGCTGGCAATCAGGTTACACAGCGTGCAGTAATCAGCGCACATACAGAGATCTGGCAATAACCCAAAACAATAGGACGAGCTCTGAGACGTGGAATCTCTGTAGACTGCAGTACCTGATCTATCCTCACACAACTGGAAGCAGCAGTGGATTGCGCCTATCCACTACCTATGCAACTCGGCACTGCCTGAGGAGCTGACTAGCCTGAAGATAGAAATACAAGCCTGACTTACCTCAGAGAAATACCCCAAAGGAATAGGCAGCCCCCCACATATAATGACTGTTAGCAAGATGAAAAGACAAACGTAGGAATGAAATAGATTCAGCAAAGTGAGGCCCGATATTCTAGACAGAGCGAGGATAGCAAAGAGAACTATGCAGTCTACAAAAAACCCTAAAACGAAAACCACGCAAAGGGGCAAAAAGACCCACCGTGCCGAACTAACAGCACGGCGGTGAACCCCTTTGCTTCTCAGAGCTTCCAGCAAAAGATAATAACAAGCTGGACAGAAAAAACAGAAAACAAACTAGAAGCACTTATCTAGCAGAGCAGCAGGCCCAAGGAAAGATGCAGTAGCTCAGATCCAACACTGGAACATTGACAAGGAGCAAGGAAGACAGACTCAGGTGGAGCTAAATAGCAAGGCAGCCAACGAGCTCACCAAAACACCTGAGGGAGGAAGCCCAGAGACTGCAATACCACTTGTGACCACAGAAGTGAACTCAGCCACAGAATTCACAACAGGCAACATGCTGATCGTGCAGAGCTGACAGTTTGGAGCGCAGGCATTTTATATTCAGCATCTCTGGGATGCCAGCCACCTGATCAGGTCCAGCACCCGAAGTACCTCAACCTGCAACTCTTTCAGAGCAAATTGGTGCCGTCTCATTTCACCTGACCAGCAGATAGCAGCCTTTCTCCACTAATGTGACATTCTGCAATCACTCTTCAGGGATCTCTCCGCTTCCCCTTACATGTGGACAGCACCTTCGAGTGGCAAGGTAATGTATGCAGTTAGACACCTTGGTACAGCAGAGCTGAGTATGCAGACAGCACCTTAGAACAGTAGAGTCGAGTAGACAGACAAGTACCGTCATGTTCCAGAGCTGTGTGTGAACAGCACCTTGGTAAAGCAGAGCCTAGTTGGCAAATATGGAAATGTTTGTGCAATTATACGGCAGCTTGCTAAAAAATTAGTTATGTTTCTGCCATTCATGTATTAAGAAATTCCACATAATGTGTTTTATCCTCTTGTAGCACCATTAAAGGGGATTTCCGGTTCAAATCAGCAAGTCTGCAGTCACTCTTTGTGCGCTGCTGGAATTCACCAGTTTCAGACCCACAGGGTGACTGCAGACTTATCGGTTTGGACAGAACAACCCCTTTAAGCATTGCACAGGGAAATTAGGCAATGTACAGTTACAGTTTAGCTAAAATGTATATTTACAGCGGCGCTAGTATATAAGGTGTCCTATTGCTGCAAATCTAGACAATAACCACCATGTTGTCAAAAAGATAAGAAATTTAAAAAATATTAGATTTGCGCACAGGAAGCCAGATGAAAACAATGTTAAATCCCTAGATTACGAAAAAACGCACTAAATAAAATCTAAATAGCAAAAATGAATGTTTACTCGGGATATATATTAAAAAGTTGTATTGTGTACAATCTAACGTCTTTTTCTCCTCTTTCAGGTTACATCGGGGGCTTATCTACAGCATTACAGAATGCTGTAGATAAGCCCCTGATGATGGTGAGCTTACCTCACCATCGATTTTGGGGGTGACCGGTTCCCTTTAAGGATGGCAAAATTGTGGGAGCCCTTATCCCTGAACACCCATGCTTTATATTTAAAAAAGCAAGTAATCTGGGTAGTTTAATCGCACCTATGGTACAAAAAATCTGTTGTTTCCTGTTTTTTTGTCAGTGCTTCTTTCAGGAGCTCTTGGCATGGTAGGCTGGCAACATAGTCTTTTGATGCCCTCAATGAACTTACATCATAGCCCTTTTGTAAAAATTTAGCAGTTAATACTTCAGCTTCTTTATCAAATTGTTGTGGATTTGAGCAATTCCGGTGCAATCTCATGAATTGCCTTTTTGGTATGTTTATTAGCCAATTTGGTAAGTGACAACTATCCATCTGGATGAAACTGTTGACATCTGTTGTCTTGTTATAAGTACAAGTGTGTATACGATTATTTTCAATAAAAATATTTAGATCTAAAAAATTAATTTTTTTTATTACGAATATTGCTAGTAAAATTTAAAAAGAACTCATTTTTATTAATATCAGTTAAAAATTGACTTAAGGACTTCTGGCTTCCTGACCAGATAAAAATGACATAATCTATAAATCGATGCCAGAGGACCAGGTCTTCCTCCCATCGCCCCACATAGAAGTTTGCATAACTGGGCACGAACGTGGTCCCCATTGCTGTACCCCAGTCCTGGGCATAGTAGTGCTCCTCGAATCTAAAAAAAAATTATGGGTTAAAATGAATAACAGGCAATCTTTCAAAAATTCTATTTCTTCCTTGGGTAAAGAAGTTAGTTTCTCTAAAAAGTATACTGCTGAATTACAGCCTTTTTCATTTTCAATGACAGTATATAAGGAAGTGATGTCGAGCGTGCCCATTATAAAGTAGTCCTTCCATTCCATTTTTTCTAGTAAATTATGTATATGAGTGCTATCTTTTAGATGTGCCGGTAGCAGGGGTACCAATTTCTGTAAATGAAGATCCACAAACCTTGACATATTGAACGGAAGGCTTTGTATCCCAGATATAATGGGTCGCCCTGGTGGATTTATAAGGCTTTTATGAATGTTTGGTAGATAATACCCCAGGCTAGCTACGTTCTATTGTATTGTATTATATTCTATACATTTTACTACCCCCCTCTTGTGTACACTATACAACTTTTTAATATATATCCTGAGTAAACATACATTTTTTCTATTTAGATTTCATTTAGTGTGTTCTTTCATAATCTAGGGATTTAACATTGTTTTCATCTGGCTTCCTGTGCGCAAATCTAATATTTTTTAAATGTACGGGCAGCATGGTGGCTTAGTGGTTAGCTCAGCAGCCTTGCAGCGCTGGACCGGAGTCCTGGGCTCAAATCCCACCAAGGACAACATCTGCAAAGAGTTTGTAAGTTCTCCCCGTGTTTGCATGGGTTTCCAAAGACATACTGATAGGGAATAGATTGTGAGCCCCATCGGGGACAGCGATGATAATGTCTGTAAAGCTCTGCGGAATATGTTAGCGCTATATAAAAAAAAAATAAAGAAAAAAGAAATGTAGTTACAATTTAAGTCAATGGTCATTGTCCAAGTAATGCAAAGAGGCCTCAGCTGCAGGCCTCTAATTGTCCGGCAGCTTGTACTGCTGTGCAGGGACCCGGCAGGTCTCTGCGCCTCAATACATTTCAACTGAATTGCATCCTCGAATCGGACAGCTGAAATAACCTTTGGCGTCTGTGGGCCCCCTTCCAATTGGGCCCGGTCATTCTCCTGGTATCTTCAGTATTAGTTCATGAAGACATGGTAGACAGCAGTGTGACCAGCTTCTTCTTACCTCAGCCCCCCTGGAATCTTCAAAAAAGGTGTACCTAACTTTTCTTATGCCTGATGCTAGTAGAGTTGAGCAGAAGTCCATGGCTACTGGACCAGAGCCCTGTGAACCTCCTCAAACCTGCCAGCATCACCGGCACGTCTTCTACACAGGACGTTGTGCCAGTCCTACTTATCAGAAACTCCTCCTGGGATGCCCAGGAATCATTTTGCTCATCCTCAATAGCTACCCCCAATATTAGTAGTTTAAGAAACAGGAACCCTTCATTCTAGGAAGCATTTATGTAATGGGACAATTGCTATAAAAAATTTTTACACAATTAGAAAAACAGCGACTGCTTATATTCCAAAAGTAGCTGAGATGTAATAACTAATACAACCCATGGATGGGGGGATTCTGGAAAAAATCCATATTTTTCTAATCATCCAACATCCCTAAAAAGTCAACTGAGGTGAACTTATTAACTAATGCCATTGCCGTCACACGTCATACAATAGAAATTTAATTTTCTTGGCCATCACATGCTGAAAACACCTACTCGCATCTGTGATTAACTACATGTTTCATATAACCTTTCTTTTCCACAGAGTACAAGCATCCTCTCCGCTGTTGATGATATTCAATTACTGCTAGACGACCACATTATTAAAACCCAAACAATGTGTGGTTCACCATTCATTAAACCAATTGAAGCTGAAGCTAGGGTAAGAGGAAAATGCAATAGCTACGTATGACCTAACCGCTTACTATGAGTACATTATGTGCTTTAATTATTTTTCTGATTAACGATTCCATCTTTATTTAAAGCAGATAAACAAATTAAAAAAGGACTTGACGTAGATTAAAGATCTTGCAGTAAACAATACATGTCTAATATGGTACAGGAGACATTATGGCAGTGAGAGGTCATAGCCGTGGGGAGCGAGAAATCTATTCGAAGGATAGAGTAGGAATTTAACACCACAACAATAACATATTCTAATTATATCAAGTGTTAAAGGGGTTGCCTGGGACTTTAATATTGATAGCCTTTCATTAGGATAGGTCATCAATGTCCAAACAGTGGGGGTGCGACACCCGGTATCCCCTCCGATCAACTGCTCCCGATGGAATCATCAGTGGAAACTGCTCAGTTACGGAGCTACGCAGCACAGCTACGTCCACTCAGTGGCCATTATTCCGTCAATGGAGCTGTGATGTGCAGCTCTTTAACTGAGCAGTTCTGTCCGGCACCAGGAACAGCTTAACGGCAGGGTGCCGGATGTCGCACCCCCACGATCAGGCATTGATGCCCAATCCTAAGTATAGGTCATTAATGTCTGAACGGTGGGTTTGCGACCCTGCATGCCCTCCGATCAACTGCTCCTGATTTCGTCGTCGGCTGAAACTGCTCCGGCCATTATTCCATCAGTGGTGCTGTGATGTGCAGCTCCATAACAATTCTGGACGCTGCCGACCCCAGGAACAGCTTGACAGCATAGCGACGGGTGTCGCACCCAGATGGATCAGACATTGATGCCCAATCCTAAGTATAGGCCATCAATGTTAAAATCACGGACAACCCCTTTAAGTAACTTGGCATACTTATAGTTCTAAGTAATGGGGGAGGACGAGTGCCATTTATGTAGAGAAAGTGCCCCCAGCAAGTGTTGGAGGAAATGTTTCAATGCCTTGTACCTTATAATATGATTTTTTTTTTAAGTTTCTAAAATTTTACTAAACCCTACGTCAGATTCCGAGATGAGACCAGAGAGACTAAAAAATCTAGTCCTATACATGGACATTGCTAGAACCATAAAATAAAGCAGTTAAATGTTACATTATTATCATGATCGTAGGCTGCAGATACAGTACATAGGTAAGCATGAAAAATTAAATATTGACTGATCCCGCAAGTGGGTTCCTATTCTGCCAACTTCTCAATGATACCCCCTACCCAGCTATGTTATGCAATACATTTATAAAATGGCTGAAAAAATATGAAAAGTTAAGACAGAAATTTTGCCAAAGTAAAGGACACAAAGGACGGAGAGGGTGCTAGCAAAAAAGTGTTTTTTAAGGCAGAATAGCTTTCCTTTAGAAGGAAGAAAACTGTCTCTAAGGCCACTTATCTGTGGTGACCCTGTAAGATGAAAATCACAACCTTTCCAACATTGACATTCAGGGTCACCAATAATAAACGCTAGAGTACTAGGTGTACTGTCTTCAGGAGAAGAGATTATTTTGCATAATTTTTCCCAGGGGACCTATTGCCCAAACTTCCTACCGGATGAATTTTGTAAAGCTCTGTACTCCTGGGTAGATATTGGGGTTTAAGGTCAACTAATACATCCGATATGTGTAACATTTTCTTCAGGAGTGGGAGCAGACGCTGGTTCTGATTCAAGATATTCTGGACTCCTGGCTAAAGTGCCAGGCGACGTGGCTCTACCTAGAACCCATATTTAGCTCTGAAGACATCATTGCTCAAATGCCAGAAGAAGGACGGAAATTTGGGATTGTGGACAGCACCTGGAAGGACATTATGTCCGAATCGGTATGTAAAGGAGTTTTTACATTGCCCCTGGGTGAATCTAAGTGATGTAAGAATAAAGACCGGTGCCTTTATCACATCCGTCATCCACAGAGATGGTTCTGCTCTTAACACAGAGCGGATATGATTTGTGTGTGTCAATGACCAAAGTCCTTTGTGGATCAACACATAACCAGTTGTGACTGATAAATGTGCTCCACAAGAGCATAAAACCCACCGAGCGGAGGCTCAGACGCATGGATATTTCTGGTTATCGTCCTTCATTAGTGGCAATGTATTATTATCGCTGCATATTCAATGTCCTTTCATTTGTATGAATCCAACAAACCAGAGGACAGGGGACCACCCGTCAAAACAGCAAGGTAACATTAACTATAAATTCAGATGTTCCCTACTGAAATGTTAGACTTTGTTTGGCCGATCAGTGAAAATAATCAAATTTATACTGATTTTCTAAATGCTCGGAAGAAGAAAATCATAAACAGAAATTACAATCTAATGAGTATAAAAGTAGTGTGGTACGTCAGGAGCCATAAAGGTAGGATGGTGTATGTGTGGGCACATCATTCTGATAATAGGTATCGGAGCCAAAATAGATGATGTAACATAAGTGTCTCTGTAGTCCTCTGCCTGACTGGTTCATTCAGGCCCTTGAAGGGGTTGTTCATGCCTATATTGGTGACCTATCCTTGGAATAGGTCATGAGTATCAGCTCGGACAGCATCCGACACCGGTAACCCCACAAATCAGCTGTACAAATCTGGAACAACACAGCTCCGTATGCTATATGGTGGCCGTTCTTAGGAATTGTACATTGTATATTGTATTTTTTGTAAATCTTCCCTCTCTTCTATACAGGGTCAATAGCAGATTCATTTTACCTTGGGAACTAAATTTCTTGATTTTTGTTTCTAGATTATTTTTAATTTTTCACTTACATATCCATTCATTTTAATCCCTCTCTATTTTCCTGTGCTCCAAGAAATGAATCTTTCTATGGCCAAGCCGGCGTACGATGCAATGCTGATAGCTATGAAAAGCATTCATGACATAATACAGTTTCTGTCTAATTCCCGAGCACAATGAAGCCTCTCCTAACTACAGGTCCTTAATTTTTTATCAGGTAAAAGATACCAGAGTGCTTATCGCAACCAAACAGCCAAACATGTTAGAAAGGCTTCAAGAATCCAATATCCTCTTGGAAGATATTCAGAAGGGATTGAATTCTTATTTGGAGAAGAAAAGATTATTTTTTCCAAGGTAAATGCTTTTTCTTCCAAAGGAAACATAAAACATTTGATATGTTTCTTTCTACGTAGACATTTATGGTTGTAAGTAAGCATTAATATGTCATTGATATTATTTTTATTATACCGCCAGTGTATATAGTTTGTCTGCTCCTATAGAGATAATATAGCACAAGTGAATTTCTTTGATGTATCTATATGGAAACAGCTGATTTGGAGAGAGCGACCTTGACAGATCTAATATTAATGGCCTGTTATAAGGATAGGTTATTCATTTTAACGTTAAAGGAAATCCCTTTAACTAGTTAAAGAGTTGTTCCCTTTCAATTAAATTTCTTTCCCGCTGGTCTACTCTGGGAATAGAGTAATAGCGCTCACGACACTGACCCTTTATAGACAGTTAAAAGGGCTATCCATTGAAAACAAGTTTCTGTCGAAAGGATAGGTAGTGACTTCCTGATTGGTGGGTGTCCCTCTGTAGGGACCGGATTGGGTAACTTCTATCTTGACCGCCACTCTATTTATTCTTTAATGGGGCTACTGGATGAGCTGAGCGCAGCATGAAACACAACAGGTCAAGAATGGAGCACAGGTTGCACATGCCCACTTCCCCTCCCTTCTAATAGGGATAAAAGTTATCACCTTTCCTGTGGAGGTGATAACTTGTCCTGGACAAGCTCTGTAATGGAGCAGCTCTTGCACATGCTCATTGCCACTCCATTCACACAGAGGACTTTGGCACCCCTGTTCTTGGAATAGGGGATAAATTATTAAATGGGTTGTCTGGGACGTTAACATTGATGACCTATCCTTAGGATAGGTCAACAATATCTGATTGATGGGAGTGCACCCCCGACGATCAGCTGTTACCGGTGTTGGCAGCGGCCAGAACTGCTCAGTTATGGAGCTGCACAGCTGTCACAACCCACAAGGGTCGGACCAGCGGATGGCACAACAAACACCAACAATGGGGATGGAAAAAGGGGAACAAAGGCCCTAACAATAGGGAATGAGGGGTGGGGCACCTCCTAAACAACAACCTGTGCCTATCCCTAAGCTCCCCTAACGCCCTATGTGGGTCTATCCCCCCGCCGTTGTCACGTGACTCATCTCTAGCTGTCAGCTCACTATACCCTGGCTAGCGCACTGGCCGGCAGGGATGCTAGCCTCACCACTGTAGATGGTGTAAACACAGGGGGAAGTGGCAAGCATGAGACAAAGACAGGGAATAAGCAAACTTGGCTTTCAAGCTGTTGCTGCAAGCTCCACACAGCAGAGGATTCGGAACCAAGACCTCAAGCAGCTGATGCACACTGACACCAGAGAGCTCCACACTCATAGGCTGTTCTCCAGTGAAAAATTATATCCCCAACAGTCAGCTGATGTGTCAGGTGACTATTTAAAGGATGGTGGGAGTGATGACCACCCACATCAGCTGACCAGCAAAGCAGCGGCTGCCAGCAAGGAAAACTGACATTAACCCTTGCTGGCCTGCAAGGAAAAAAGCTATATTTAAATTATAGCGGAACCAGAGCTGTCATGAATCCAAAAATTAATCTTGACAACAGCTCTGTCAACAAATTAGTGGCTGCGGACGGGTACTGCACATCCACCCGCTAGTGATGTGAGTAGGTGTCAGATGTACAGTTCCCAACCGTGGCCACTATACTCCTGTGCAGCTCCATAACTGAGCAGTCCCGACCGTCGATGACACCAGGAACAGCTGTGCACTCCCTCCGATCAGACACTGATGACCTATCCTGAGGATAGGCCTTCAATGTTAAAGTCCCGGACAACCCCTTTAATAGAGAAAGCCCCTATGGAAGTATTTTTCCCTGGAAGTATTGCTTTCAGAAGAGCATATGGTATTTCACAGAGGCAGCACACAGGATGGTGATAGACCCATAATACATTTTATAGGGTCCTTACGCGTGCCATCACATTAAGCATGAGCCATTAAGACAAAGCCATGAAAGCAGTGTGTGAAGAAATAATTTGTCAGCTTGTAAATACATGCATCTCTATAAATATAGATCAGTATGACATAATTTCTCGGATTACCCCATGGAGCTCTTTTTGGAGATCATGCAGGAAGTGTATTTTTTTGCATTTCAAATGAAGACATTTCACATTGGGGATTTTAAGCTTAGAGCAAAAGTAAATTTATGCTGCAGAGAATCATTTGTGCGGATTGTGAACAGCGTTCAGGCAACAGACTGATTTGGAAGAAAATGAGCTGCTCTATACGCACTAGGATAGAATATTGAGCATAGGATAAATTTTGATAATTGAAAAACTGTGGATTAGAAGAGTCCTGCAGCTGCTAGAATACATGACGGGTAACAATAGGATCACATGAACTTTGAGTGAGATGACTGTGGGTAATTCCCTCATGCTAAGACATGCAAAACCTCCTCCTTAGGTTGGTGAGCAACAATTCTTACATTTCAGAGACTATACAAACCACGACCACCTGATGACTGCGTTATGGACACCTACTGCCCTACTCTTTACTAGAACTCTTAAACAGCTGTCTATGGGGGTTCCAGGTTTCAAGGCTTAACCCCTTACCTAACGCCATTCCCGGCTCCTCTAAGGATTTGCCGGTCTGGCGCAATGTCATCATTGCAATGTGATACACGTGTTGTCGTGCCAGGCTGGCTGATCAAAAGAAATGCCACGGAGAGGCAGTTTTTAGGTCTCCCATCCAGCGGTCACAGTTTACTGATGAAATGGATCCTTCAAATCACGCCGTGTCTAATCATTGCCTGTAAGACATTGTATACTAATTGGTTCTCTGCAAGGAGAACCACGTTTGCCAAAAGAGCAAAATCTCAGAGTTCACCCACAATTACTGCTTTTTACCTATCCACAAATAATGCCGATTATTGAGTGTCTCACCACGAGAACTGAAGTACATAAACAAAGCATTTATTGTCTGTAAGACTGACGAGGGTAGCTGAGTGCTGCACTTGGCTATGTCCACCAGTAATATAGACTTTGAATGGAGTAGACGTGCCCTTGCTCAATCATCACTTTTATTTAAATGGGAAATCGGGACCCTTGTTCTGGAGGTCAGTAGGCCTCCGACCGATCAGCAACTATCCTGTGGTTACCAATTTATAACACAGAAACCAGGGACTGGGTGCAATGCCTCTGATGGGGAACGTTTTTTTGATTATGAGCTGAGGACCAAGCGAGATGTAGTCTACAGTACAACATATGAAGATAGGTCAGTGGCTCAGTCATGGGTCTACGTACAGCCAGAGCAATAGCTACCGGCCAGCAGTTACTGCCCAAGTAAATGTCTGCATGAGTATAGTCCAGTTTCCACTTTTTGGGATGCCATGAATATTAGTAATGCCAAAGAAAGTGGGCAAAGAAAGTGTCACCCCTGGGCCACTGCCACTAAATGTTAGGCAAAATCAGCAGGATTCAGGTGATGTCGCAATTTTCCCAAAATTCCAACTGTAATATTACATTCGCCCATCCCATGTTCAGAAATGTACAATTAACCATCCAACATCCAGATACTATATAAAGTCATTTGGAATAATTATTGCTTTATTAGCGCTTTAAGAATTTTTTTTTTTAATTCGTGTCGTTTTTTCAATAAGGTTTTTTTTCCTCTCCAATGACGAACTCCTTGAAATCCTGTCTGAAACTAAAGACCCTTTACGGGTACAACCTCATCTGAAGAAGTGTTTTGAAGGGATTGCAAAGTTGGAATTCACTGATGATATGGAGATCACTGGAATTATCAGCTCCGAGATGGAAACTGTTCCTTTAACGCAGAAGATCTACCCGGCAAAGGCTAAAGTAATGTACCTGTATTCTACTCAATTTATGCGTCTTATTCCGATTATTAACCTTAACTCATTGGAAAAAGGAAATACTTTACTCTACAGCTACAACTAAAATCCATCCATCCAGTATCCGGTCCTGAGAATTGAAACTAATAAATAATGTTCTGTTCTTTGACTAATGCGTAGTGCACTAGATCTCCAGTATTAGCAATGCGGTGTACTGACCTTGTCTGTATGAAGTGAAATGCTAGGCGTAGATGCTAGAATAAGAGCAGGATAAATAGACATATAAAATATTTTTTTTTAATTGCCATGTGATGAGATTGGGTGGGAAGTTGTGTACAAAAAAATACTGTTCTTTAAAATATATTAAAATTGATGTCCAGTCATAAGCCATAAAATTACAGTACATGCAAGCAAGCTTGTATATGGGATGATGGTGCGAATCGATTTGCCAGACCCGGTCTAGAAGCCCAGCCAAGTGAGTATCCTGTGGCCATCGGACCGGAGCCCAGCCAACCATCTTCTATCTGGTCTTCTTTTCGTTAACTGGCCTGGCACGACAACATATGTGCGTCACACCAAAACTATGACGTCTTGCCAGGCCGGCTAATCTAAAGAGGAGTCAGGGATGCTGTTGGGTAAGAGGCGGTCGTCAGGACTCCCGTCTTTCGGCCACAGAGTACTGATATGGCCATTGGACAAGGTCCCACAAATCGATTTTATCTGTGACTACATCTTAGCTACAATGTCTAGAGGGAGTCTGTGGTAGCCGGAAACACAGCCCAATCTCATTATTTGTTCATGTATGGAGTGGTGTCACGGGGTGAGTCCACCCCATACCCAATAGGTCTTGGCTGTGTTTTACAGCCAGGACCTGCGTTTAAAAATTGTTAACTTGTTAAATGCTGCTGTCAGGTTAACGTAAGGGGCACGTCATTCCATGCACCCATCAATGCCGGTGTTGACTTGATCGTGGTTCTCTGATGGGTTTCTATGACAGCCGGGGGTCTGTTGATGGCCTTTGTGCTTGTCATTATGGAGCTCCTTTGTAGCCCTGCCTGTGGTCCTCTCTAAGGCCTCATTCAGATGTGCTATTTTTGCTTACAAGAAAAAACTGACTCTTTCAGCAGCATGTTGACGCCGTTTTCATCCATTTTTGGTCGGTGCGTCCGATTTTACCATCAGCGGCATCGGATTTTCTCATGGAAAGAAAAGCGCCTCTAGTACAAATGAAACATTAAAAAATAGGCAGTGATCAGATGACACATGGATAGCATTCGCGCTTTATCTGTTTTTGATGGGGGGTTTTCAGACTTATTTGCAAGAATGGGCGAGTTGAATCCGTAAATCAGATGAAATACAAATGTCTCCTTTTTTGCTGGCCGATCGGTTTGGAAATGGATATGTGAACATGCTCATAGGCTATAATGAGTACTTGTTCTGTCCATGAAAAATATGTGCGTGTAACACGGATTTATGAATGGGGCCTTAAGATAATACTTGTATTTTTCATAAAATAACAATTTTGAAGTGCTTTTCTTAAAACTTTACATTATACTATTCTTTTTACATCTCCCACAATAAATTGACATCTAGGTTCTCCATTAAAAGGGTGTGTACGTACAGAGTCACTACTGTCAGCACACTATGTGTGGGGACATGCCCACAACTGGTAACACCCAGCTGTCAATCATTTCAAAGACGAATAACAGAGGAACGAAACAATGCGGAGTCTTAAGAAAAGAAGTTACATAATTGTTATTGTTTTGGTGAATATATTTATTGGATAGGGAATCACTTTCAATCACTGAGGGTCCGATCACTGGGGTCTCCACCGATCTCAAGAACCTGAATGGAGGGGAAGATCTATCATGTGCATTGCTGCTCAATTCATTGTAATGGGAGTGCCAAAAAGCAGCCAAGTGCAACAATTAGCAAAAATTAAGAATGAATGGAGTGGCACTGCGCATGATTGATCTCTGCTCCAATCTGAAGCGCCGTGGGTGGGAGCACCAGTAATCGGACCCCCAGCTTATTGGAAATGATCCCCATGCCCTAATTATCATCTAATCTACGGTATATGCAATCATAGAATACATTTTCCAATGTCTATATTAACAATAAATTGGGCTGAATTACCACACTGAAAACGTTATATAATGTACAGATCCAAGCGCCAACACTATGTGGCTTATGTATATATATTTGGCGCGCGTATTTTGCAGAACTCATTAATAAACCTCACATATTTGTTGCGTTCCATTAACTATGACCATTAATTAGATATTACCCGAGTATAAAAGAGATATTCTATATTATTGCTTTTTTGTGTGTCTTAAGTAGGTACTTGTCAGCAGAGATGGTAGACAGCTGTCTTCACCTCCCCATCCTATAAGTCATCAGTAATGGACCTGTAGTAATGAGCCTGGGCCGGGAAACGTCATTCATGAAGACAGATGTATCTATATGGTTGCCTCCGGTCAAACCTCACTAGATTAATTATTCAGATTAGGTTATTTCTTACAAAACGGTTTCCTAGAGGTATTGTTTTCCTACATATAACGCAGAGCATCAAATGGTTTGAGTGCAGGGAACCGACATGTGTAATATATCTCTGTGCTAATGAAGGTGTACGTGTCTCATGGTACATCACTGTAATGTGCTCGTGTGTCTGCCTTGCAGGGTATGGTGGAAAAATGGCTTTTGCAAGTGGAAGAAAATATGTTGGGCAGCATGAGACAAGTCATTTATGATGGGATTGAGGGATACATTGAGGTAAGGCTTTTACTGTATCTATTTTTTTTATTATAACAGTTGCTTTAAAGCGGATTTATCACAAGATCTCACAATTAGGGATGAGTGGACCCGTGGAAGTTCGGCTTCTGGTACCCAACCTGAACTTTAATCCAAAGTTCAGTTTGAGAACCAGAACTCTCTCTCTCTTTCCCCGGAACTCTGATCTTAGCAATGGACTTCCTGGAGAAGTCCATGTTCTTCGTTCAGCGCCCCGCACTAACGATCCTGTACGAACCCCAAACTTTTAAGTTCGGGTTAGCTCATCTCTACTCACAATAGACTTGATGAGAATGGTATACTTACTTAGATCATGCATGCCAGAATGGCTGTATAACCCTTGGAGTTAAAGCACTTATCCTGATTACCAGATCCTCAGTGTCACTCCTCCCTGCTGTTGTGGGCCATTTCTATGTTTTCTAAGTTACCCATTTTAGACATAGGTGTTCCATCTTTTAACATGGTGTCTTCCTGGATATGTATGCCTGTGCACCTACATCATAGTCGCATGTGTTCCCTGTGGTCTATAGAATGTTAGAGCTATGCCGTGGTAGAGACTACCGGGCAGGCACAGGATGTCAGAGTCCTGGCGTGGTGATGATGATGTACTCGTCAGGATCCTGGATTAGTTGAGTATATGATGCCTGTGGGGGCTACTGTGGGGGCAGTTAGTCAACTGTCGTCAACAGGTAAAAATCACCACCCTATGACGAATGCAAGGATCCCGCACCCCCCAAAGATGGCGCTGTCTGTACTCTGGTTGGCACACTTTTGTGACGCCTTTGACAGTGCAAATAGGGGTCATATCCTCGGCCTCATCAAATATGACACGTTAAATGCCGGTTACAGCTGGGATGTTGCGTTATTATTGGATGTAATATGCCACCCAAAGAAGTGGCAATGTGCAACAATTGCACTAAGCTGTGTTTTGCAGTTGGCACACATCAACTGGCTGAGGTAGGAGACATTGTACTCTAATTTTCTGCACTGGGTTCAGTTTAGTCTGCTGTAGTGATGAGCGAACGTGCGCGGATAACATGTTATTTGAGCACACTAGGATGTTATCCGAGCTTCTGGGTGTGCTCGTATATTATGTTCCAGTCCCTGCGGCTGTAGACAGGAGCCGGGGAGCAGAATGCATACGCCCGTAGTGTTTTCGTGCACACACTGACACGTGTGATATCTGTGCTCAGGCAGTGTTAATACGCATGCGCAGACACGTGGGCTGAATTCAGGCAGCACTAACTTTGGGCACTCAATTACTGTGAATCCGAAGTTGGGAAAGTCCTCAAAATGCAAATTGTGGGGGTGCAACGCAGCTCTTGGCCGCGCCAATGGTGCACCGAAACTTCCTCATTTGCATTTGAATTAATAGTCAATTTCTTAGGCTCTACACCACTAAAATGTGCTGTGCTAGTATGATTATGTAAGGCTAAGTTCTCAATAAAACAGTTCCGCTAGTTAAATTTTGGGATGGCATATAAAGTTATCACCTATCGTAAGGGTAGCTGAAATCTTGCAGATTGGTGGCTATCCAACTTCCGGCACTCCCACCGATCCAAAGAACGGGGCTTTAAAAAGCCTCATCAGACTGGAGCAGGCAGTAAAAGTAGTGATGATATACGTGTGCAGACCAACGGGCATTGGACAGCTCAATATTCTGGAGTGGTGAGGGACCCAACGATCAAACCCCCACCAATTATTGGATGCAGGAAAGGTGATAATTTGCAGTTTTGGGAAGATCATCAAACTGCTGCCAGTAGAATATGGTTGGATGGGCAAAATTGGCACATAAAATGTTTTCATATCTAAATGTTTTAAAAGGACGGTTCTATGTGATTGCTGTATTACCACTTCTCCAACGCCTGATAAGAAGAACTGCGGCTCCAGCTTTGAGTTAGGAATATTACACTTAAATGAACTCTTAACTACCGTTTCCTGTAGATCAGTCGGCCCTGCTCATTTATATCTTGTTGCAGACTGTCAGTAAAATATAGAATTGCACAGCTTTACCATCTAAAAATGCATTCAATACACATTAAACAGTTTAATGTAAACTCACAGCGGTGGAACATTTCCCACAACTGGACTCAGCAAGGACTCATCATATTATCTACACAGACTAGTGAAATCTATCTGCTAATCTGTTATAGCAATGTAATGAATGTGCGAGTCAATCTCTGACAGCGGCATTTAAGATTTTAACAGCCATGGGTGGATTGCAGATTCACCCGTGTCTGTTAAAGGCACATAATAACTGATCAGATCAGCTGTCATGTGCAGGGAAAGATGCGAGCTCAATGCCGGAGCATGAATCAGAGGCAGGGAGACTACCTTGGATGTATCTATAAGTCAAAATTCGTAAAAGGGGTAACGTAAATTATCACTGTCCTTTCAACAAAATTTGCATAAATCAATACCACAAGCATATGTGTAATATAGTGGAAAAAAAAAAAAAAAAAAAAACAGAATGGCACTAAGAAAAACGTTTATACTCACTGGTGGAGAAGGTTATTTCTGAGTCAGCGTCACCTTGCCCGATGAATCCACGTGTTATGATCCGGTGACCTAGGAGCTGCATGAGAACTTTCACTGGAGAAAGTGGCCACTGTACTGACCGCAATCCTGAACTTAACACCGCAAATAGAAGTAGCCGTGGAGTGTACCTAACACACCTAGACACCTCGTCACAGCCGGAGAACTAAATACCCCTAAAGATGGAAATGGGAATACTATCTTGCCTCAGAGAAAATCCCCAAAGGATAGACAGCCCCCCACAAATATTGGCGGTGAGTCGGAGAGGAAAAAACATATACAGGCAGAAAAACACGATTAGCACAGGAGGTCACTCTAGCTAGACAGTACAGGATAGGACAGAGTTCTGTGCGGTCAGTATAAAAAACCCTTCAAAACATCCACAGCAGAATATACAAAAACTTCCTACATCTTTACTAAAAGATGTAGGAGCGTATATCTGCAACTCCAGTGAATCCTACAATCAGAGCAGGAATAAAACTGAAACAAGCACACTGGCAGTGTGCCACAGAAACAAAAACCAAACACTTATCTTTGCTGAAATAGGCAGCGAGCAGGAGAAGCCAGAAAGTGATCCAACACTTCACAAGGAACATTGACTACTGGCAAGGGCTAAAGGATCCTGCCCACTTAAATATCCCAGTCAGAATTGTAATCATCGGATACACCTGGCCAGGTCTGTGACTCAGAGACAACTGCATTCCCACCTACAACCACTGGAGGGAACCCAAGAGCAGAATTCACAACATCCATGGTAGTGGGTGTGCTTGCTTGGAGACACATGTACAAAGATCCAAAGAAAAAAGAAAAAAAGCCGCACCACTCCAACTTTCCGAATAATTAAAAAAACCTTTGTCCTTTATTTCTTTCAATGTGGTATGGACATGGTTACAGAGGGCAGTACGTTTGCAGAAAATGCCTGTACAAGGAGAGGACTACGGCCATTTCACGTATTACACGCTTCTACAGGTCCATTTCGTCTACTTGTAGTGCCAGCCGCGGGGTACTACGCATCCGCCTCCTATTCAATTCTATAGCAGGTGGATGTGCAGAAACAAGCCCCAGCCACTACAATTAGACGACCAAGCTCCGCTAGTAAGAACTACCGGCCAGCGGCCACTGCCGCTGGTGCCGATTGCCGGACCCAAGCCGATCAGACATTGATGCCCTGTCCTAAGAATAAAGCATCAATGTAAAAGTAGTGGACAACTTCTTTAATTTATTGTATGGCTATAGACATTTTGAACACTATACAGTATTAATCCGTAAATACCCATCATACCTACTATTGCTGATATGTTTACATTTAATCAATGATTGGTGCATTTTAATTATTGCCACTCCCACCTACCAATCTGTCCTTTTCTCTGTATTGTTGGGACTTTTTGCATATATCCTGTATTGGTATTTAGATTTTATAGTACTTCACCGATGTATGTGTAAAGATAGTGTAAAATATCAGCCGATATTACAATTCTATACTTCCAAAATCTATGTGAAATAATAGTAGCGTTTCTGTCCTGATAGGTTCCTAGAAAGCAGTGGGTTCTTCAGTGGCCTGGACAAGTCGTTATATGCGTTTCCTCAATATATTGGACTAAAGAAGTATCAGAAGCTATTACTGAGGGCACTTTATCAGTAAGTAAGACCCTCAGTACCGTTACTATGATACATTTACCTATCATTTAGTGTCATGAATTGCATGTAAGGAACCTTACTTGCACTGTATACTGACCATTTGTCAACGGTTGACAGTCTCTTTTCAGCTATGTGCTAGTCACCAATTGGCCACTTTATAGACACCCATTGGGATATTCCTAGAGATAAGTGTTAACTTACCATTATATACGTGATTTTTCACAGGATTTCTTGAAGAAAAGCAATAAGCAGATCAGTGAGATAGTTGAGCTGGTCAGAGGAAAATTGTCTGGAGGTGCGCGAGCAACTTTAGGAGCTCTTACGGTTATTGATGTACACGGTAAGATTTATTTCCAAGATTACTGCCACTGCAGATTACTCGTTCAGCAGTTTTCTCTGATATTGAAGTAGACTTCTCAATGCCTGCGTATGATTACTTTCTCCTCTGCATCATATAAGAAGGTGCAGAGCAAACATTGCGGGAGGATCAAAAACTTGCAGAAATGTGAATGTATTTCAGTTAGAAGTTATAGAGCTGTCAGCGTATGGTTGTGTGAAAAACGGGGTACTTTACATAATTATATTTAGCTTATAATATAAGGTAGATGGATACAAAGATAGACATGAGAGATAGATAGATATTAGGTAGATAGATAGATAGATAGATAGATAATAGCTAGATAGATATTAGATAGATAGGTAGTGTGATGCAGCAGTAGCACACTTATGCAGTGATGACGCAGTGACCCAGCAAAGTTGAAATCAAAACGTATCTTTAATGTTCAACTCAGCAAAACACAACACACGATATCCTCCGTATCGCAGCCGGGCACATATCCTCTGGATTACATTCATTAAACACACCAGTCCACCTCTGACCGGTTATGTTGGGCGACTACACCGCTGTGTTAATGTGCTACTCACAGCTTTACACAGTACACAATATCCTTCAGTTTACAGTCACTAAACACGCCAGTCCTCCTCTTGAGACCAGTTGCTGTGGGCGACTACTCCGTGTTAACGTTCTACTCACAGCATTACACAGTACATGATATCCTCCGGTTTGCAACCAGGCACCATATCCTCCAATTGGCAGTCACTAAACATGCCAGTCCTTCTTTCGGGCACAAGACAGTCTACCTCCGGTTCACCGCTGGGCACAAGACAGTCCACCTCCGAGACCAGTTCTACTGTGTACGCTGTGGGTGCCAGGCGTCTTTGCTCCCCTGGCTGCTTGGCTCCATTTGCTTGTGTTGCCTCACACAGGAGCTCTGCAGAGCCGACTGCTCTGCCCTCTAGCATACACCAGACTGACTCTGACCTTGACACACCCAAACCGTATACTGTAGGGTTTTTAACTAACAACTTGTGGCCTTGGGCCACATGGAAAACCCGGGCCAGGAATGAAATGGACTGCACCAATACCATATGCACTCTGTTTCAAAACACCCAAATCCCAGAGCAGGTTTTCCCTAAATCTGCCTTGGACAACTAGCATGTCCAAGACCTATACTTACTTTAGTCTGCATTGCAACCACAGCTATGCCTGTGACTGCAATGTCCTCTCATGACGTCAATACGCCTCTGTGCACATCCTTGGGGTAAACATACAGTGACCCCTACAGGTAACACCAGTCACTGCCTCACAGTAGATAGATAGATTTTAAATAGATAGATAGATATGAGATAGATGGATATGAAATAGGTAGATATGAAAGACAGATAGATATTAGAGAGATGGATATTAGATAGATGTACTGATAAGAATCATGTATTGATAACATGTGATTATGCACTTGTATGTTATATGTAAAATTTCAGTAATGATTGTATCAATTTATGATGATGTGAGGCATTGTATATATCTGATGTTTGTACCTATTCACTGCTTGAGAAAGGCTGGTCACAGTCGAAACCTTGCTACATCATATGGGCTAATAAAGTCCAATTTTTCATCATTGATTGGAGTGCTGCCTCCTTTTTTATGATTTATACAAATAGATAGATAGATCAATAGATAGATAGATCCAAAAAAATGAAGGCAGCACGTCAAACAGCTGAAAATTCACGTGCAATTTATCGGTCCCAAGTGTGGACCTCTCTCAAGCTTGAAAAAGGTCCACACTTGGGACCGAAACGTTGCACATGGGCCAATAAGCCGCATGTGAATCTTCAGCTGTTTGGTTTGCTGCCTTCATTTTTGGGGGATTTATTGCAAAGGTTTGGTACATGCCTGGAAGGTGTTTGCACCCTATCATTTTTTTGTGCTGCTTTTTATTTTTCAGTTTTAGATAGATAGTGTATCAATGTCACTCAGTTAGGAGCAATCTGAGATCTTACAGACCCGTAGAAGTGCAGCAGCACGAAACGGCCGTCGTCCGTTCCTTCCACGTTCTCCCTTAAAATTACCTACATGTATTTCCAATAAAGGCTCGTAATTCATAAAGACTGGTGAGTGCACTTCTATTTTTCCTGCTTGGATGTGAGATCTTACAGGAACCGTTTGTATTTAAAGTCCGGCTGGTTTATTTCAACCTGTGGGCAGCATGAACAACAGCCGGAGTGCATGATTGCAGCCATGTATGTTTTTGTCTGTAGCACCCTGGCATTTCAGAGAAAAAACAGTTTGACGAGCCAGCCGAGGATTATAGGAAGAGATGAGACTTGTCCGGCACCCCCTCCATCCCGCTTCTCCCCGCCCTTCTCTGGTTGATTGACAGGTCTCTCCCATGTGTGTTCCTAGCTATAACAATGCGAGGAGAAGCTGGGTGAGGGCGACCCAGGACTAGTCTCCTCTCTGCGTATAGTCCCCAGTCAGATCTTCAAATTATGTTTTTTCTAAAATACTGAAGCATCTCAGAGAAAAAGATAACTGGCTGTGGACAATCAGGTTGTCTTTGACACTGCCATAATAATGAATAAAGCAACAATGTGCATGATCAGCTCCCCCATTCTATTCACTCGGGGCTCTGGTTCTCAAAATCAGTGGAGGTCCTATAAGCCATAGGGCATAACTTCCAAATTTTAGAATATCCCTTTAAATCTCTGTCACTGCATGGGATCTGGAGCTCTGTACCAGAAAAATCAAGCTCCCAGCTTTATATAATCACTCACTTTTATGGATTTATATCTGTTTTTTTTTTTTTTCCTTCTGAATTTTATACCTATAATAGATTTTACACCTATTAAAACATGGCAAAAATATAAAATAACAGGCTTTATTCTGACCTAAAAACCACGGCTTTCTATCACAGCATAGAGATATGATTGCAGGAGATGCTTTACACAGAAAATGATGGAATTAGAGGTTTCAGTCCATTGTTTGTGTCCTAGCAATAATATCCACCAGCGTGATCCTTCCAGTGCCCTCGGAGTGACGCAGCGGCTCCTTGCGCAGGCAACAAGACCTAATTGATATGTTACTTGCAGAGTGCAGCTTGTTTGTATGGCATTTACCAGAAAATACCTGTAATTAAAGATGTTCAGAAGAGATCAGCGAATAAATGTGAACAGGGGATTAAATAATCTTCTGTAATAACGGGGATTAAATAATCTCCTGTAATCATGGTTATTGGCTTGTCGGAATGTAAAACAGGCAAACAGCGTCATTCAATAAATATAGAAATCAATTTTTCTGTAAATCTACCTTGTTCCAAATGTTTCCTTTTTTTCTACTATGAAAAAGGGATCTGATTAATTTTTCCTCATATTTTTTATATATTTTGTAAGAAATGTGCATAAATTCCAATGGCAATCACAACTATCATACATCAATTCGTAAAATGGACTTTGCTATGGAATAAAGGCATTTAGGCTTCAGGAGACAATAGTGTCTGCAAACTCTGGACTCTCTAAAGTGAGGCGTTGTGTACAGTAATTCATTAAACCAATATGTAAGGATGTGTCCACTACAACTTGCAAATATGAAAAACTGGTGTGTTTTTGTGGGTTTTTGTTTGGTCAGACTCTAGAAGGGCGTGCAGCTTACATAGTCCTTCTGTATAAGCTCCAGTACTCTGTACTATTAATGGAGTCCTGGGGTTGGATGTCCAAGGAGTACAGCATAAATTCATGCTCCAAAAATGCTTCTTTCCCTACTTATCATTCACTCTGCTCAAATCTGTCTACAAATCTGTCTACAGTGAAAAATTGTTCCTTTTACCTATGGAGAGGTGAAATGTAAACAATAGGAAAAAGGAGATGCTGCTGAGGCTTTTAGTACAGGGGGGAAAGCAGAACCCTTGTAACTACGCCCAATACACAGCTAATGTTTCTTCTTCTGCAGCCCGTGATGTCGTTGCTAATTTGGCCAAGGACAACGTATCCAGCCTGACTGACTTCCAGTGGATCTCTCAACTTAGATATTACTGGGAAGGCCGAGATGTCATGGTCAGAATGATCACTACTGAAGTCAAGTATGGCTATGAGTATCTGGGCAATTCACCTCGACTTGTCATTACTCCTCTGACTGACCGCTGTTACAGGTATGGGCTACTTGTATGTGTACGAGCCCCAATGTAATGTAGCAAATCATATTCCGATAGTGGGTACTGATATAAAGTCTCTTCATTAATTTTCATGGTGTTGACCTCGCATTTCTCTGCATCGTTTCTTCATTTGTTTACTAGCCAACCTCATACATGTTGATACACCCATGTTATTTATGAAAATTAAGACGTGAACAGGAGGCTTCATGTTCTCGTCACTTAATATGCCATTAGTTTTAGCAAATTATTATTATAATTATTTATTTTTAGAGCACCATTGATTCCAGAAGGGGTTACATACAGGATACAAATATAAAATGCGGTGAACAAAAAACAATGACAGACTGGTACAGAAAGGAGAGGACCCTGCCCTTGCGGGCTTACAGGATAATGGGGAAGGAGACAGTAGGTTGGGGGAGTTGCGGCAGCACCAGTGGTAGTTAGGCAGCAGCGGGGTCATGGCAGGCTGTAAGCTTTCTTGAAGAGGTGAGTTTCCAAGTTTTGTGTGAAGCTCCAACTGTGGTGGCTAATGAGATCTGTTGAGACACAGAATTTCAGAGTACGGGGGCCACTCGGGAGAAATCTTGGATGCGATTATGTGAGGAACGTATGAGTGTGAAGGAGAGGAGGAGGTTTTGGGAGGACCGGAAGTTGTGGGTTGGAACATATTGGGAGATTATTTCGGAGATTTAAGAGGAGACAGAGTATGGATGGCTTTGTAGGTCAGTGCTAGCAGTTTGAACTGGACAAATTGGGGAATTGGGAGCCAATGAAGAGATTCGCCAAGGGGAGAAGCAGAGCAATAGCATGGAAAGAGGTGGATTAGCCGGGCAGCAGAGTTAGGCCAGGGTTACGCTTGCGAGTGCAAAGCGAGAAATTCGCCCGAGTCTCTCTCCTCAATACACAGCTCTGCCACCGGCACTCGTGGTCGGAACGTTCAGCTGCAGAGAAATACATGCAGCCGCACGCTCTGGTCCCGAGTGCCGGCAGCAGTGCAGGGTATTGAGGCGAGAGACTTGCTCGAGTTTATCGCATTGAACTTGCAAGTGTAACCCCAGCCTTAATGACGGACTGGAAAGGTGCGAGAGTATTGACAGCGAGGCCACAAAGGAGGTGGACTTCTGATACTATGGAGAGGGTCATGTCGTGGTGTCAGATGCTGGTTGACCATATGTAGCACAATAGACTTTATTAATAGACTGTTGTCCTTTCTATAGAACTTTAATGGGTGCACTCAAGTTAAGTCTTGGTGGAGCTCCAGAGGGTCCTGCCGGGACGGGGAAAACCGAAACAACAAAAGATCTGGCCAAAGCTTTGGCCAAACAGGTAATATAACTGCTAATAATCTGCTTTCTTTGCTAATCTTATGGTGCATTTACACTGGCTGACCTGCTGCCATTAAGGAAGTCGATCCATGCTCCATGATGGAGATATTCATCATGGTGCAGGTCAGTGTGTGTAGGGATGAGCCCACTCCACACAGGACAGAAACTGGCAGTGGAGCACAGCCGACATCTGCCTGTAATAGCAGCTATTAAAGCGAGCTCCTACCTCTGATGTGACTTCTTTTAATAACTATGTCACTCACTGACAACAGCATTTTAGCTGTGCCATTCTGCCCAAGACAATAATCGTGAAACAGACATTATTCCCAATAATTGAGAAGTGTAAATGCACCCTTATGTGTTGAAAAATGATAAATGTGAGATTAATTGGATCTTGGAGATAGCAACTAAGATAAAGTAACATGGTGAAGTAAATGTGCTCTGAAAGCTTGCAAGCATATTATTTTCTGGTTAGCTAATAAAGGCATCAGTCCCAGAATACTTTTGTCGTCATTGGGCAGAAAAGTATTCACATGGTGAAGTAAAGAATGTTATAATGCACAAAGTGATCCTCGGGTACAGTCCATCAGATGACATAACAATCAAGTTCAATGAAACCTCTGAGAGGAGCACCAAAGATTGTAGTCTTCTACAGGGATGGTCCTCTAAAAAAAGGTGAAGAACATACATGAGATATACGGATATTTAAAATCTGTCTGCTTTAGATCATCCGCCATCTAATAATTCATTTATGAAGGTTTCTATGATCATAGTCACAATGCCTGATGCCTGACACATGCTGAAATAAACCACTGTGAAATATTCACAGCTTCCGGAAATTCTGCCGATTCTCTGATCTTTGATGTTATTCATGTGATGTTGCCTCCAGAGAACCTTCTTACTTCCCGAGACGGGCGCTGAAATTTCACATACCTGATCTTTCTCTCATGTGACATGATCTGTTGGAGATGAGTGAAGCCCAAAAGATTTGTCTCTGGTGGCTTCTCTCTGCCCTGCTCCCCATGATTGATAGGTGTCTCCGTACACACACATATACATTGGATTTAAGGATAGATCTGGCAGGGACTAGCCTAGGACTAGTCATGGTCCCCAGACAACTTTTCAAAGTATGTTTTCTAGGAAAAGATGCAAAAACCAGAGCCATTCTCTGATTTATGATGCATGTTGTTTGGGCGTCACTCTTCGCCTCTGTTTGGTCACCGGTACTGGGGGGTTGTTCTTGGCTTAGGAAAGGACTAAACAGTTAGGCGACATTGTCCAGCTATCACGCTATCACAGATTTGTTTCTGTACTACATCGCAAGGCAATACAGGTAAATGGGATCGCATTGCAACGGCATCAGACTCTTTGCGAGTTGCTTGATGCGGTCGCAGAACTCTCGGAATCCCAATGCGATCCCATTCTCTTGTATTGCCTTGCAATGTATCAGGGACACATAGCGAAATTTGACCGCACTGGTGTTGAGGCTAAAGTGGCTGTGAACGTCTGGCATTATCTTATTGACCAATATGTCTATGAATCACCGTCAGAGGCCCCCGACATGGGTAATCACAAAGAATCTTTAGGTGAAGCGTGTCCTAAGCTCTTCAGGATCCATGTTTGCCAGACCTTCAAATTGTTGATGCTCATATTCTCAGCTGATAGTGTCTTCCCATTTACATTGTAGATCCTACCAGATTTGCAGCATCAGGAGACCGGATGGACATTTTTTTATTTTAATTTAAATGCATGTATTTGACACTAAAGACATTTTACTGTTTGGCTTTTACAGGATTTTATTTCTTTGCACATGGTCCTTGGTCATAAATCAGTTAAGAGGAGCTCAGAAAAGGACAGATGAAAGCACTACAAGCTCCCGATCAGACCATCATGGCGGGTTGACTGACCGAATCTTAGTTCACTCATTCTGCAGCCTTCAGTAGACATTTCAACACAGAGGTTTTAGGAGACAAACAGTGCAAAATTGTTAATGAAACCAAATAGTAAAAAATGTTTTTGTTTTTTTTTATCCCCAATTATATGTATTTAAGTAGAGAAAAAAAGCATGTGCCCATACACCGAAACAAGAACAACTCGCAGAACCATTGTAGGAAGCTTTATACAAGGCCCCAGCTATCAATACAGCCCTGAGCCTCAAACTGTTATTGCTCCCCGAAAAACAAATCCTTCTTGCTCCATACACACATTATGGGCGCACCTGCTACAGATTGAGGCACAAGGGCATTTGTGAATTTGTCTATTTTGTCTTAGAGATGTTCATCAACGTGATTGATATCTTGCCATCCTGAATGTGCCATTATATTTCATTCTCTCTTGCATACAGTGCATGAGATCTGACAAATTCTTCCATTAGCTTTGGTTTAGCTCAGTCACTGACCTGATACTATAAGAATTGCTTTTTGTTGTGATTTTTACGTTAGAAAATGTGCTGGTCTCCTAACTGTTTTTATTAAGAGTAATGAGCTGGTTTATTCTGCTGATTCTTTGTGGTTACACATCTGCGCTTCCCACTTATGTTTTATTTGCTGATTCGTACACTTAAAGAATATGGACACTTTGGGGAGATTTTGTTTTTTTTTAATTCAGCGCATGCATTTTTAGCTGAAAAACAATTTTTAAATAGAATTAAATTAAAAATGTGACACCATATGGTTTCTCAATCCTCCACGTATCCATGTATCACCCTCTACTCTTAAAGGGAATCTGTCAGCAGGATTTTGTTACCTCATCTGGGAGCAGCATGATATAGGCAAAGAGAAGCTGATTCCAGCGATATATCACTTACTTTACTGGGTGCATCCGTTCTCACACAATCAGAGTTTCTAGCTTTAGCAATGCAGCAGAGCTGAGGAAGCTAACCCCGCCCACACCAGGTGCTCTGTGTACAAAGTCCATAAAAGGGGGCGTGTCGGACTAGCATGCATGCACTGGCATGCTGCTGTGCCCCAGCAATGATAAGCTCCTGATGCTAAAACAATCATTGCAAGCAAACAACACCACAGAGCTTGGTAAGAGAGGTGTCATTGAATTCTGTGTGTCAACCTCTATCTCCTGCTGTCTTCAGGTTACATAGCAAAAACCTGCTGACAGATTCCCTTTAAGTGATTGCCCCGTCCATGAGCTGATTCACAAAAATAAAGAAATCGCAGCATGCACTATTCTCTTTCAAGACTTTGATGGGACTCGCCCATTCAAGAAAAATATCAGATCCCAATGGATCACCTGTATAGCATCAGATTCTTACCAATACACTGTCATTATTAACCTATGTATTTTATCTTGCACATTTTAAATTGTTGATGCATGAACTTGGATGCCACAGACACATGGATGGCTCCCAGATAGCAATATCGACAGAAATCGTTCCACAATTTTGCATACATCTGTCTGACCCCTGCATTAATGAGATAGTGATAGGAGATGACAGTTGGTGCTTTTAAAATTCGATGGAGAGAGGAGCTTGAGGTCAACACAGACATGCTGAAATGATAGTGACGGTTCTCCATAGAACCTTATAAGCACCAACGGTCATCTCTTATCTCAGTAATGGGAAACCCTGCATTCACAGATGACAGATTTTACCCTTGATTTGAGAATGAAATTTCTTATTTTATATTTATTTTACATTTTCTTGATTTAGAGAAAAAAATATGTATGTATTTATGCTACTACTAATACTAGGGGCGACTCTTTCTGTCTGCCAGGTTATTAATTAGTGCCCCCTACACTTACCAACACTTGGGGCAAATGCCCTCCTGCCCCTTCTCCTAGCTACGGCCCTGCTCTAGCATGTTAGGTCCTATGTAACCTCCTCATTGCAGTGACTTTACCTCTTTGAAGCCATGCATTATGCTTCTTTAATTACATGTCATGTGTGAACAACTAGTCTATACTTTGTGCATTTTGCAGTTTTGTCTCGTGCAAGAACCTCCGGTTAATTACCTGTTTCCAATTACCTGTGTAATTGAATGGAAAAGACGGAGTAATTCCTGACGTATTATAGTGTAGATGTTAATCACAATATAAGCTGCTTAATATACTGTAATAGTGAATTGTCCTTTTTTTGTCTCCCATTCAGTGCGTCGTGTTTAATTGCTCAGATGGCCTCGACTATAAAGCTATGGGTAAATTCTTCAAAGGCCTTGCACAGTCTGGAGCCTGGGCTTGTTTCGATGAATTCAATAGAATTGAGGTAAAATCTATTAACGGGGTATTTCCATGGTCTAATTGATGGTTTAATAGTCCCTAACCATATCATTTTTAATATTTTTTTTAGTATATTAATGTTTCAAATATTCAGCATTTTTGAGCACTGACCACCAGGAACTAAAAGTGCAGGCAGCTTGTATCCCCTGTTACAAATAAACCCATTCTCCATTGGTTCTGTAACATTTGTGCTTTCTTTTTCCATTTTTGCCGCTGAAAAGTGGCATGCCTTTATTGCTTGAGACACATGACAGCGCCAGTCCTATTTTGTTCCCTGGGACGTTTTGTGCTGCTTGATAAGGGAGCTATTGGATTAATTTTGGTCTAGATTTTGATCACTTCTTCCTGAGAGCCTTGGGAGGGACAGTCAGCTATTTAAACCCATGAAGCTCTGACTCCCAATGCCAGTTCTTAGCTTAGCTGTCCTGGTATATACTGCTTTGCTGTGATCCTGATTGTTTGTCCTGATTATTCCCACTCTTTGATTTTTGGCTTGACTTTCGACTACCCATTTGCTTTACGATTTTGTCACTCTATGTGGTAAGGAAGGGGGGCCTCTATTGAGTCCCTGGAACTGGGACCGTAACTATCCCTGTCCCGGGGGTACTCTTGATGGTAGAAAGGCCCGAGTCTGCGACCTTACTATGCTCCTGATATACCCTAAGCTGTCCCCTCACCCTCTCCAGGAGGCCTGGGACAGCTATGTTAGTGTATAAACATGTAAGACAAGCAGGGATAACAAAAAGCAACTTAAATACAAAAACACTTACTAAAGGTAGAGAGAAATTAAGGGAAGGATAGGCATGTATTAACCAAATGGGAATAGGATAATGGAGAAAGCATACACCCAAAAACAGAACACAACAATCTCCAGGAGCAACTGCGAACTCCAACTTCAGCACACCAACTCCAGCAAGTCAGGAACGAAACTTTTACAGGTGGGGATGAAAAGGTATGGCCAGGTTTTATAGAGGGAGAAAATGAGTAGGTCAGGAACGTCTTTGAGATGAAGCTGCATGTCTCCAACCAGCATACAAAAAATGTTACCCTCTTCAAGACCAAAGGAAACAACGTCCATTTAATATGAGGCACAAAACACGCAGGCTAAACGGAAGACCTGCGATTACCAATACGTAATGATTGCCTAACTCCTGATCTCCCAGGAGAATGTGACACACTTGTGACAGATTTAATCTCAGATGTGACTTCTTGGCGTTGACCCTACTTGGCAACTCTTCCTGCCTCTGGATCCCTCGTGTCATGCAGCTGCAGTGCAGTACAGCGCAACCTTCACCAGGGGGAGTTTTATAGGGACGTGAGACTGCACACACTGAGCAGCTGAACAGATGCCACCTAGTGGCAAGAGAGTAGTCAGAAAAGCCAAATCAGGGCACAAGATAACACATCAGTACAAAAAGGATATAAATGGAAAGGATAGTCAGTACGTAGCAAGGGATCAGTAAACCAGGGCGAGCAAAATATGGTACAATAGGGACAAATCAAGACAGAGTCAATAGCCAAGCCAGGAGGTCAGAATCAGAGAATCAAGCAGAACAGACAGACGCAGGGAAAGGGCAGACAGAGGGGGATAACAGACACAGGACAAGTCAGGGTTCACAGCAGGACAAACCAAGGGTTTCCAGAGTCAGGTTCACAAGCCGAAGACAGAACTATAGATGACACTGCCAGCAAGATTCATGGGAGCTAAATAGCAAACCTGAACCCAGAATGAGGCAGAGCAAAGTTAACCCTTGAAATGATCCGTCCAAAAAAGGGCAGACACTAATAAACCCTGGAACGGATCATGACACCTCCTCTGGACAGCAGCCCTTCCGTGGACTTAATCCAGTAGACTCAATTGTAAGACCAAATTCCTGTACAAGGGCTAAAGGGTTCCTCTGAAATCTGTCAGATGGAGTGGCTTGTGCCACGTCTGTTCTAGGTAGCCTTTTTTGTTTCTGTTCCCTCTGACAGACGTGACAGGTTCCAGACACATTGGTCAAGCTTTCACAGTTTTTCTACCATTTTCCTTCTTTATTGTGTGGTCTGTCACTTTGCAGCAAGACCGCGCATCTTTGCAGCACAGGTTGAGCATGTGCAGAGTGGACCGCTGGGTGCTTCTCTGCTCTGTAGACATATCTTGTAATTATGTGCCATTTGTATGGTGCTAATAGATAGCTGAGGGATACATAATGAATACAAGGGGGCGCCTGCGGAGCAGAGAGGCACTGTGGTGTGCAGTGAGGACAGACGAGCAGTGCAAATGCCGTGTCGCTGCACAAGGAGGGGAAAAAAGGATTGTGATAGGATTGGTACAGAAGTGAAATCTGCACCAAATTTTGTTATGCATATTTCAATATAATAATGCTCCAGACTGTAAAATTCACCCTGAAAGGTTGAAATTCCTGGAAAAAAATCAGAAGCATAAATTGACATTTAAAAATTGGCAACGCTGAACATTTTCTGCTGTGGATTTTATTCACATTTGTGGATAAAGTTTTGTAAAATTTCAGCCACAATCCTTCCAGATTTTCTACCTTTTGATGCTGCGCAGAAAAATCAGTATCTTACAATTCCAGCAAAGTGAATGGGATTTATAGAATTCTCATGCCTTCTGTGCTTTTCTAAAAAAAAAAAAAAAAAAGAGAGTAAACTGACCTGCTATGCGTTTTTGATGTCCACAACATGTCAATTTCTCTTGCGGGTATGCCGAGTTTTAAGTGTGGATTTTACCCCTAGAATTGCATTAGATGATAAGAATCTGCAGGTAAAAAAATGTGTTTTTGTGCATTTTCTGCTGTGTATGCCTCTGCGTGCAGATACCCAAACGTGACCAACCACCGAAGACCAAGTCACCATCAGGAGATAAGGGGAGAAGAAGAATGATGAATGACAGGCTGATGTTGCTCCTTCTTCTTATGCATTATGCAATGTATCACTGTGTGATGACGGTATCATATACATAAGCACTATCTCTCTATAACCAGGTGGAGGTATTGTCAGTAGTGGCCCAGCAGATTCTCAGTATACAACAGGCAATCATAAGAAACATGAAGACATTCTTGTTCGAGGGAACTGAGCTGACACTCAACCCAACATGTTCTGTATTCATCACCATGAATCCTGGCTATGCTGGTCGTGCTGAACTCCCTGATAATCTAAAGGTATGCAGCGGACATTTCATATTGTCATATTCCAACAATAAAAATCATATTTATTAGAATTAAAAACCTTAAATAATGCACAATAAATAACATTTGGCCAAACCCGCCCATTTTGGCCAGATTGGCCAACCTTCTCATGGTGGCTTCTTGACTGCTTCAAAACTTATTATGTCAAGGGTTGAAATTCAGTCGGTCAATCCTTTTGTTTGGCAGGAAGATAACCTGATTTTGGCAGCAACTTTCTGTTAGAGACCACAGGAGAGCTATCTGAGAGAGTTGGGAGAAATAGCTGTCGGCTGGATGATAATGTGCATGGCCAGCTATAGATGTTTGTTCCCTGGATAGAAATATCCAAATTGGCTCTCCGCCAGGAGGAAGAAAGCCAACTCTAATGCAATCTGTTGGAAGCGGCTAACCTATAAGTCAATGTCCAACCCTTTCTAAAGCCTTGTCACATGACTTAAGATACTCGTATTTAGCCAAACCAGGGTCTTCTGCTAAAGGACGGCCATTTATGGGTTCTTGGCCATTATCACTTCCTGTAGTAGAGCTAGTGGATTTTGTGGCCACGACATTCGCCCTTTTGTGGGTGCTGCTGACAAAGCATGGTATGCCTGCTGGTTAGTAAATTGACCTTTGATTATTATTAGTTGCTATAAGGAATGCTATTTTTGATAGATGCTTCCTTTTGATTATTTTATATAGACCAACAGGTTGGATGTTTGAACACACTAATTGTACATTTATATATTAAGAATGAATTTAGTTGATTACATTTTTGTTTTTCAGGCACTGTTTAGGACAGTGGCTATGATGGTCCCGGACTATGCTCTTATTGGGGAAATATCCCTTTATTCAATGGGATTCTTGGATTCTAGAAGGTAAGAGCACACACATTGTATGGAAAATCTTCTGTTTCTCATCCAGAAAAGAAAAATAGATGTTTTTTCATGGATATTGTCATCAGTATACCATCAGTATTCCATCCATTTGGCACTTTTTTACTTTTCTATGACACCCTCCCACCAGTCAGATATTGATGACCTATCCTATGGATAGGCCATCAATATTAAAGTCCTGGTCAGCCCCCTTAATAATTGCAATGAATAAAAACAAATGGATGTCAAACAGATTTGGGTGTTTTGCTCACCCATCGACTTATAATGGCCGAGTCTGATCTGAAATACAGATGAAAGTAGTTCATGCTGCGTGTTTATGTAATAACGTTCACATGGACTAGCACGTTGACCTGCGTTGGTCAAAATGCTGTCCATATGCTGCCGATTTTGCATACGGACAGCACAAGGACCAATAATACGCTTACCTAAATGACTAACTTAGTCCAGTTTCTTGCCATTGATGTAAGGTCTAAGGTAATACAGGGGCCACTATGGTGCCCCAAGCCTATTTGAGGCTGAACTTCCTGAAAAAGGCAAACAAGTGACGGGGGACCAGTCCAGCTTAAAGGGGATAAGGATCAGGGTACACGATCATCTTGTGGTTGTAAAATATTAATTGTGATGACATTCATTATTAATAATAAAAATGGGCATAAGGAACAGGGTACATAGTCATCTTGTGGTTGTAGAATACTCATTGTGATGGCATTCATTATTAATAATAAAAATGGGCATAAGGAACAGGGTACATGGTCATCTTGTGGTTGTAGAATACTCATTGTGATGGCATTCATTATTAATAATAAAAATGGGCATAAGGAACAGGGTACATAGTCATCTTGTGGTTGTAGAATACTCATTGTGATGGCATTTATTAGTAATAATAAAGATGGGAATAAGGAACAGGGTACACGATCATCTTGTGGTTGTAGAATATTCATTGTGATGGCATTTATTAGTAATAATAAAGATGGGAATAAGGAACAGGGTACACGATCATCTTGTGGTTGTAGAATACTCATTGTGATGGCATTTATTAGTAATAATAAAGATGGGAATAAGGAACAGGGTACATGGTCATCTTGTGGTTGTAGAATACTCATTGTGATGGCATTTATTAGTAATAATAAAGATGGGAATAAGGAACAGGGTACACGATCATCTTGTGGTTGTAGAATACTCATTGTGATGGCATTTATTAGTAATAATAAAGATGGGAATAAGGAACAGGGTACATGGTCATCTTGTGGTTGTAGAATACTCATTGTGATGGCATTCATTATTAATAATAAAAATGGGCATAAGGAACAGGGTATATGGTCATCTTGTGGTTGTAGAATACTCATTGTCATGGCATTTATTAGTAATAATAAAGATGGGAATAAGGAACAGGGTACACGATCATCTTGTGGTTGTAGAATATTCATTATGATGGCATTCATCAGTAATAATACAGATGGGGATAAGGAACAGGGTACACGATCATCTTGTGGTTGTAGAATATTCATTGTGATGGCATTCATCAGTAATAATACTGATGGGGATAAGGAACAGGGTACACGGTCATCTTGTGGTTGTAGAATATTCATTATAATGGCATTCATCAGTAATAATACAGATGGGGATAAGAAACAGGGTACACGGTCATCTTGTGGTTGTAGAATATTCATTGTGATGGCATTCATCAGTAATAATACAGATGGGGATAAGGAACAGGGTACACGGTCATCTTGTGGTTGTAGAATATTCATTATGATGGCATTATTAGTAATAATAAAGATGGGGATAAGGAACAGGGTACACGGTCATCTTGTGGTTGTAGAATATTCATTGTGATGGCATTCATCAGTAATAATACAGATGGGGATAAGGAACAGGGTACACGGTCATCTTGTGGTTGTAGAATATTCATTATAATGGCATTATTAGTAATAATAAAGATGGGGATAAGGAACAGGGTACACGATCATCTTGTGGTTGTAGAATACTCATTGTGATGGCATTTATTAGTAATAATAAAGATGGGAATAAGGAACAGGGTACATGGTCATCTTGTGGTTGTAGAATACTCATTGTGATGGCATTCATTATTAATAATAAAAATGGGCATAAGGAACAGGGTATATGGTCATCTTGTGGTTGTAGAATACTCATTGTCATGGCATTTATTAGTAATAATAAAGATGGGAATAAGGAACAGGGTACACGATCATCTTGTGGTTGTAGAATATTCATTATGATGGCATTCATCAGTAATAATACAGATGGGGATAAGGAACAGGGTACACGATCATCTTGTGGTTGTAGAATATTCATTGTGATGGCATTCATCAGTAATAATACTGATGGGGATAAGGAACAGGGTACACGGTCATCTTGTGGTTGTAGAATATTCATTATAATGGCATTCATCAGTAATAATACAGATGGGGATAAGAAACAGGGTACACGGTCATCTTGTGGTTGTAGAATATTCATTGTGATGGCATTCATCAGTAATAATACAGATGGGGATAAGGAACAGGGTACACGGTCATCTTGTGGTTGTAGAATATTCATTATGATGGCATTATTAGTAATAATAAAGATGGGGATAAGGAACAGGGTACACGGTCATCTTGTGGTTGTAGAATATTCATTGTGATGGCATTCATCAGCAATAATACAGATGGGGATAAGGAACAGGGTACACGGTCATCTTGTGGTTGTAGAATATTCATTATAATGGCATTATTAGTAATAATAAAGATGGGGATAAGGAACAGGGTACACGATCATCTTGTGGTTGTAGAATATTCATTATAATGGCATTATTAGTAATAATAAAGATGGGGATAAGGAACAGGGTACACGGTCATCTTGTGGTTGTAGAATATTCATTATAATGGCATTATTAGTAATAATAAAGATGGGGATAAGGAACAGGGTACACGATCATCTTGTGGTTGTAGAATATTCATTGTGATGGCATTCATTAGTAATAATACTGATGGGGATAAGGAACAGGGTACACGGTCATCTTGTGGTTGTAGAATATTCATTATGATGGCATTCATCAGTAATAATACAGATGGGGATAAGGAACAGGGTACACGGTCATCTTGTGGTTGTAGAATATTCATTGTGATGGCATTTATTAGTAATAATAAAGATGGGGATAAGGAACAGAGTACATGGTCATCTTGTGGTTGTAGAATATTCATTATGATGGCATTCATCACTAATAATACAGATGGAGATAAGGAACAGGGTACACGATCATCTTGTGGTTGTAGAATATTCATTATAATGGCATTATTAGTAATAATAAAGATGGGGATAAGGAACAGGGTACACGATCATCTTGTGGTTGTAGAATATTCATTGTGATGGCATTCATTAGTAATAATACAGATGGGGATAAGGAACAGGGTACACGGTCATCTTGTGGTTGTAGAATATTCATTATAATGGCATTATTAGTAATAATAAAGATGGGGATAAGGAACAGGGTACACGATCATCTTGTGGTTGTAGAATATTCATTGTGATGGCATTCATTAGTAATAATACTGATGGGGATAAGGAACAGGGTACACGGTCATCTTGTGGTTGTAGAATATTCATTATGATGGCATTCATCAGTAATAATACAGATGGGGATAAGGAACAGGGTACACGATCATCTTGTTGTTGTAGAATACTCATTGTGATGGCATTCATTAGTAATAATACAGATGGGGATAAGGAACAGGGTACACGATCATCTTGTTGTTGTAGAATATTCATTATGATGGCATTATTAGTAATAATACTGATGGGGATAAGGAACAGGGTACACGGTCATCTTGTGGTTGTAGAATATTCATTGTGATGGCATTCATTAGTAATAATACAGATGGGGATAAGGAACAGGGTACACGATCATCTTGTGGTTGTAGAATATTCATTATAATGGCATTATTAGTAATAATAAAGATGGGGATAAGGAACAGGGTACACGGTCATCTTGTGGTTGTAGAATATTCATTATAATGGCATTATTAGTAATAATAAAGATGGGGATAAGGAACAGGGTACACGATCATCTTGTGGTTGTAGAATATTCATTGTGATGGCATTCATTAGTAATAATACTGATGGGGATAAGGAACAGGGTACACGGTCATCTTGTGGTTGTAGAATATTCATTATGATGGCATTCATCAGTAATAATACAGATGGGGATAAGGAACAGGGTACACGGTCATCTTGTGGTTGTAGAATATTCATTGTGATGGCATTTATTAGTAATAATAAAGATGGGGATAAGGAACAGAGTACACGGTCATCTTGTGGTTGTAGAATATTCATTATGATGGCATTCATCACTAATAATACAGATGGAGATAAGGAACAGGGTACACGATCATCTTGTGGTTGTAGAATATTCATTATAATGGCATTATTAGTAATAATAAAGATGGGGATAAGGAACAGGGTACACGATCATCTTGTGGTTGTAGAATATTCATTGTGATGGCATTCATTAGTAATAATACAGATGGGGATAAGGAACAGGGTACACGGTCATCTTGTGGTTGTAGAATATTCATTATAATGGCATTATTAGTAATAATAAAGATGGGGATAAGGAACAGGGTACACGATCATCTTGTGGTTGTAGAATATTCATTGTGATGGCATTCATTAGTAATAATACTGATGGGGATAAGGAACAGGGTACACGGTCATCTTGTGGTTGTAGAATATTCATTATGATGGCATTCATCAGTAATAATACAGATGGGGATAAGGAACAGGGTACACGATCATCTTGTTGTTGTAGAATACTCATTGTGATGGCATTCATTAGTAATAATACAGATGGGGATAAGGAACAGGGTACACGATCATCTTGTTGTTGTAGAATATTCATTGTGATGGCATTCATCAGTAATAATACAGATGGGGATAAGGAACAGAGTACACGGTCATCTTGTGGTTGTAGAATATTCATTATGATGGCATTCATCACTAATAATACAGATGGAGATAAGGAACAGGGTACACGGTCATCTTGTGGTTGTAGAATATTCATTGTGATGGCATTCATCACTAATAATACAGATGGGGATAAGGAACAGGGTACACGGTCATCTTGTGGTTGTAGAATATTCATTGTGATGGCATTCATTAGTAATAATACTGATGGGGATAAGGAACAGGGTACACGGTCATCTTGTGGTTGTAGAATATTCATTGTGATGGCATTCATTAGTAATAATACTGATGGGGATAAGGAACAGGGTACACGATCATCTTGTGGTTGTAGAATATTCATTGTGATGGCATTCATTAGTAATAATAAAGATGGTTTCATTTTTTATTTTTAGAAGAAGAAATGATATTTTATATTAATCATTTTATCAAACAAAGAACAGAACTCCTATTAGAAGAACACATCAATAGATCTTTTCTTTACATTTTGCATTGAATTAAGCAGAGAAGGAATATTCTTTACCTGATACTACTAAATGATTCAGATGGAAGATTAAGAATTCTGATTATCTGCTCCCTGAAATGTATAATCCAATTACCAGCTAAATATTTCACAGTACGATCATTTCCTTTAATTGCTCTATACTGGCGACATTAGCGTGAGTTTCCAATCCATGATTGAAGCAATTTATTAAGCCAATAAGAGTCACATTTTCTCCTATATTAAATGAATCATACAGCAGTTACAGGGTTTTCTTATTAATTATGTTAAAGGGGAAGTTTACCTGTAAATAATAACTACACCTTATATTTAATTTTGTTTTATAATTCTACATTACAAGTGAAAATAAGAAACTTTGTAATATATCTTATCAGAGAAAAATGCCTCTTTCCCAACTTACTAGATCGGGTTCAGATGGCCATATGGAAAAAATGGGCCGGACAAGTCCACAAATTGCAGATGTCACTGGCTCCATGTGCTCCGTGCCAGAAATGCCATTACATTGCATGCATTATTTGGCTCCATGAAACGGACCAGAATAGAGCATGCTTAGATTATTTTCTCCTTAGGTCCGCATGGGAAATTGGCCATGTGAACTCTGGCCTTAAAGGATCCATTGTGCACATGGACAGCACACGGACCTGTTATAAGCTTGTCTGAACGGGTTACGTCTCTCATACACTGAATACGAAAACTGGAAACATATGGGTTAACCTGCGCCTCTGTTAAAGGATTCCAATTTTTTGTGGTTTATTGGTAAACGCGAGTTTCGAAGCCGCTTCACCGGAAGCTTGAAACCTCGAAACGCATTGGCCTGTAAAGTGCAGAATTGGATTCCTGTCATTATTGATGCAGTAATTGATGCAAAAAGGAGCCCAGACCAAGTACTGAGTGCATTTACTCAACATACATTTCAGTAGGCCAACATTTTAGATGTTAAAATCATTTTTTCAAGCTGGTGTTATAAAGTATTCTAGTTTATTGAGATAACGCCTTTTGGGTTTTCATTGGCTGTAAGCCATAATCATCAACATTAACAGAAATAAACACTTTATATACAGCTCTGGCAAAAATTAAGAGACCACTTGCAAAATGTTCAGTTTGTCTAATTTTTCTCTTTATAGGTATCTTTTTGAGTAAAATGTAAATTGTTCTTTTATTCTATAAACTTCTGACAACATGTCTCCGAATTTCCAAGCAATAAATTTCGTATTTTTTTTCTGACAAAGAAAAATGGTCAAAATTAAAAAAAACCCCAGTGCTTTCAGACCTCAAATAATGCAAAGAAAACAAGTTCATAATAATTTAGAAACAACAATGTTAATGGTTTAACTCGGGAAGAGTTCAGAAATCAATATTTTGTGGAATAACCATGATTTTTAATCACAGCTTTCATGGCGCAAAAATGTAAGCAGTTCTTCTCTGTTTGATGGCTTGTGACTATCCATCATCCTCTTGATTACATTCCAGAGGTTTTCAATGGGGTTCAGGGCTGGAGATTGGGCTGTCCATGACGGGGTTTTCATGTGGTGGTCTCTTAATTTTTGCCAGAGCTGTACATCACTCTCTATATAATATATGAGTTTCACTTTTTGTAGTGAAAAACTGAAATAAGTTAACTTTTTGATGATATTCTAATTTTGTGAGAAGGACCTTTAGCTTATTTAGTAATGTTTATCCATGTTTTTTTTTCATGGAGGCAAATAAAAATAATTTTATTAAGGATTTCTGACATATTTTTTCCTTTTTACTGTATAGTAAAAAAAATATATTTTTTATCTTTAAAAAAGAATCATTTTTATTGAAAAGTTGATGGCACCATTGTTTCTTAATTGCAGATTTTGGCCTAATAAGCTGGTACTTGTGGCCTTTATTAGGCCCCTATCCGCCAATTTTCTCACAAGTCACAACATACACTAAGCAATGACATTTCTTTATCAGCATCATCTGTTATCTGACATTCCGGAAATATAAAAATACATTTGAAATCCCATTTGCCAGAATTTTGTAAAAGAACCTTATGTGACTTCTTCATGCAGATAAACTTTTTCAGTAAATAGTAATGGACTAGAATAGTAATGGAAAACAGCGTGGTGATGTATAAATTTTAGGAAAATGATTTGTGAAGAGATGAAAGATGAAATTTGATATTTCCTAGCAGCGGGCGTCTTCTGTAACTTTCCATGTACAATCACAGTTATTTATTTTTTACATTTAGATCTGTAGGGATTGGGACGCAATGATAACATTTTTGCATCACCGGGCTCCTAGTAGATTAGCGCATTTTTAATGCTGATCATTACTGATGAGCGAGCATGCTGGGATGAGGTGTTATCTGAGCATGCTCGGGTGCTAAGTGTCTTCGGCGCCCACGAAAAATGTTCGAGCTCTACCAGGAAAAGTTTTGAGTAAGAGCAAAAACGTTGGCATTTTTTGAAAGAGGATCTCTACACGCTGATGACGTGTGTGCATTCGTTAAGTTCTTGTATTTCCCATAAAAATAACCCATTTTTACGAAACTCATCATTTCTCTGTTATTCCTTCTGAAAATGTATGAATAACATGACAATTAGTTGTTAGCATTTATCTTTAAAATTTGGCGTGTCTCGACACACTACAAAAGTGTCAGACTGTGCTGGGATACACTGTGGTGACAAGGAGAATGGTAACATCCAGTTTTAAAGGGTGTCTGTCATTAGGTTTTTGCTACCTTATTTGATGTAGGAAAATAGACCCTGATTCCAGCGATGTATCACTTAGATTACTGGGAGCAGCGATTCTGACACACTCAGAGTTTTTAGATTCAGCAATGCAGCAGAGCTGAGAAAGCTAACCCTGCCCACATCAAGCTCTGCTTATCACATGAGGGGGCGGAGTCAGACTAGCATGCATGGCCCTGCTGTAGCTGATGTAGTCCAGACATAATCACCAGGTGATAAAACCTTCAGTATAAGTAAACAACCGCACACAGCCTGACATGTGACATATCGTTGAATTCTGTGTTTTAACCCCTACCTCATGCTGTCCTCAGATTACATAGCAAAACCCTGCTGACAGATTCCTTTTAATTTATTCGGACATTTCCAGGAGGAATAACAGAGAAACATCTCAATGAAGAATTCTAAGAAAATGTACTCCAGAATTGTTATTTTATGGGGGAATAAAAGTACCGTATTTACTAAAGACATTTCAGGAGAGCCGAATGCCATCTGCTACCATTTACTTTGGTCTTATATCAAAGCATATGAGTTGTGTGCATGTTTGGACTGGCCCACAGGAGAAGAGGAGAATCCTCCGGTGGGCCACCTCCCTCTTATATGAGCACCACATGGCACTATATACTGGAATCACTATGTACAGACAATGGCGGCATCTTATTCATTTAACAAACACCCAGTCCACTGGGTCTGTGCAAGTAAATGTCCTTAAAGAGGGTTTGTCCCCTGGATTTTGTGACTAATCTGAGATCATCATAATGTAGGAGCAGAGACCCTGATTCCAGCAATGCATCACTTATGGGACTGCTTGCTGTAGTTTTTATAAAATCACACTTTTATCATCTGCAGATTTACTAGTTCTCTAAAAACTGAGATTAGTATAACCACAACCATACCCCTGATTGGCAGCTTTCTGTGTACACTGTGCATAGGCAGAAAGTTGCCAATCAGTAGAGGAGGCGAGGTTACACAGAATAGAGGAATATGGAGGACTACATGGCAGCAGCTCTACTAGTCCTCCAGTGATAATCTCCTACTGATAAAACAGTGATTTTACCAAAGCTACAGCAAGCAGCCTAGTAAGTGACATATCCCTGGATTTAGGGTCTATGCTCTTACATTATCAGAATAGGTGTCAAAAATCTGGTAACGGATCCCTGTTAAGGACACTAACTTTCACAGACTGATTATTGTTTCTGCACTTCGCATCAAACCAATAGTCTCTCTTATTCTATATAATTTCTGTTTTTAATGAGATTATTAGATGCCGTTATCAAGAACAATAAGCGTGATGGGTTTTGCTGCATGTGTAGATGAGCTACATCATTTTTCTTTTACTTCTCAGCCTGGCTCAGAAGATTGTCGCCACTTACCGGCTGTGTTCTGAGCAGCTGTCCTCTCAGCACCACTATGACTATGGGATGCGGGCCGTGAAATCTGTCCTCACCGCTGCCGGCAACCTGAAGCTTAAGTATCCAGAAGAGGATGAGAGCGTGCTTCTCCTGCGAGCGCTACTAGACGTCAACCTGGCGAAATTCTTGGCACAAGACGTCCCTCTCTTTGAGGTAACGAGACAATGAGCCGTGACAAGTTCTTGTGATATGGACAATGGCTCGCTATCATCATTTTCCTGGAGTGCAGAGATAAGCAAAAGAGCCTTTCCACTCAAAACTCACTTTGTCTCTGTACTTTCAGATAATGTGATCGCATTTGATAGCTAATGTGATAAATCTACAATAAATGATACAACCCCTGGCAAAAAATTATGGAATCACCGGCCTTGGAGGATGTTCATTCAGTTGTTTAATTTTGTAGAAAAAAAGCAGATCACAGACATGGCACAAAACTAAAGTCATTTCACATGGCAACTTTCTGGCTTTAAGAAACACTAAAAGAAATCAATAACAAAAAATGTGATAGTCAGTAATCGTTACTTTTTTAACCAAGCATAGAGGAAAAATTATGGAATCGCTCAATTCTGAGGAAAAAATGATGGAATCATGAAAAACAAACAAACAAACAAAAACCCTCCAACACATCACTAGTATTTTGTTGCACCACCTCTGGCTTTTATTACAGCTTGCAGTCTCTGAGGCCTGGACTTAATGAGGGTCACACAGGACTCTTCATCAATCTGGCTCCAACTTTCTCTGATTGCTGTCCCCAGATCAGCTTTGCAGGTTGGATTCTTGTCAGGGACCATTTTCCTCAACTTCCACCAAAGATTTTCAATTGGATGGAGATCCGGACTATTTGCAGGCCATGACATTGACCTTATGTGTCTTTTTTCAAGGAATGTTTTCATAGTTTTTGCTCTATGGCAGGATGCGTTATCATATTGAAAAATGATTTCATCATCCCCAAACATCCTTTCAATTGATGGGATAAGAAAAGTGTCCAAAATATCAACATAAACTTGTGCATTTATTGAAGATGTAATGACAGCCATCTCCCCAGTGCCTTTACCTGACATGCAGCCCCATATCATCAATGACTGTGGAAATTTGCATGTTCCCTTCAGGCAGTCATCTTTATAAATCTCATTGGAACGGCACCAAACAAAAGTTCCAGCATCATCACCTTGCCCAATGCAGATTCGCGATTCATCACTGAATATGACTTTCATCCAGTCATCCACAGTCCACGATTGCTTTTCCTTAGCCCATTGTAACCTTGTTTTTCTCTGTTGAGGTGTTAATGATGGCTTTCGTTTAGCTTTTCTGTATGTAAATCCCATTTCCTTTAGGCGGTTTCTTACAGTTCGGTCACAGACGTTGACTCCAGTTTCCTCCCATTCGTTTCTCATTTGTTTTGTTGTGCATTTCCTGTTTTGGAGACATATTGCTTTAAGTTTCCGATTTTGATGCTTTGATGTCTTCCTTGGTCTACCAGTATGTTTGCCTTTAACAACCTTCCCATGTTGTTTGTATTTGGTCCAGATTTTAGACACAACTGACTGTGAACAACCAACATCTTTTGCAACATTGCGTGATGATTTACCCTCTTTTAAGAATTTGATAATCCTCTCCTTTGTTTCAATTGACATCTCTCATGTTGGAGCCATGATTCATGTCAGTCCACTTGGTGCAACAGCTCTCCAAGATGTGATCACTCCTTTTCAGATGCAGACTAACGAGCAGATCTAATTTGATACAGGTATTATTTTTGGGTATGAAAATTTACAGCGTGATTCCATATTTTTTTCCTCAGAATTGAGTGATTCCATCATTTTCCCCTTATGCTTGGTTAAAAAAAAGTAACCATTTCTGACTACCACATTTTTTGTTCTTGATTTCTTTTATGGTTTCTTAAAGCCAGAAAGTTGTTATTTGAAATGACTTCTGTTTTGTGCCATGTCTGTGATCTTCGATGTGTTTCCCTGTCCATTGCCTGTTGCCAAGTGTAATCAGTCTGTATCAGCAGAGAAGCAGACACGGATTACAGTAGGAAGGGGGTATGTTTTTTGCTTCTCTGCTCTCAAACTTCAGACAGCTTTCAGTTTGGTGATAGAAATGCATGCTGAAAAGTGAGAAAAAAGGAGGTTCCAGCATCAGTAGTGCTGGCAGAATGGTGATGAAGAGGAAACACCCTAGAAGAGGAATGGAGAACATGAGAATTGGGATAATTTACAGTGTTAACTTCATTACGACCTAACGCATTTCTTACACGTTTGTGGATTTTATCCAAATTTCATGAAAAAAGAAGAAACAACTGCTCAAAAAACACATAACAATCACTTAAAAAATGAATGGAAACAGCACAAAATCCATATAAACTACAGATGGAAAAGTCATGTAATTTTTTTTTACCATACCTTATTAGTGTGCTTTTCTCCCATCATGGGTTAACTTGCCCTAATTCCACCACAGTTGTATATTTGTGACAGTGTTTTGGTAAAATACTGCCGTGTACATTTCCTCCCCTTCATTAATAGTTGTAAACACTCCAATAAAATGCATTTTTATTAATCTGGGGGTGCATGGATTTTCTGCCATCTATTGTAAAACACAAAACCACCTCACTTATATTAATAGATTTTTCTCACTAGCAATGTAATAACATATACCGGTAAGTCTATTGAGCTCTGCAAGAGCCTTAATGCTCCATTATACTGTCAGAACGTGTAAGAACGATCCATCTCGCACGCATCCATCCATTATCTCCGTGACTGGCATTAATGACATCCTGAATGAGTTAGTGATCTACGATAACTCAAATGCCAAAAGTGTAAAATAGAAGACATTGCCGGGCCATTGTGAGCTTTTCAGTCAAATTTACCCTTATTAACCTCATCATTTAAAAGATGATTGGTTAAACTCGTTCTTCTGCTGAGATACAATTACTAGAATGCCAGTCTATAGTTTTTGCTGTCCATGTTCATTAATGAGCATTGGAATGGTCACTTGTCACTTTTAAATCTTTCTTGGATCACTTTTCGGTACTTGCTAAATACCAGCTGTTTTAGAAATACTCTGACCATATCATCTGGTCATCACAAAATTGCCCTTGTCAAAGTCGCTCAGAGCCTTAGCTTTGGCTATCTTTCCTGTTTCCAACATATCAACATCAAGATCAAGAAGTGACAGTTCACTTGCCCTTTGGCCATCATTCCTGCTCCCAACACATCAACGTCAAGAAGTGACGTTTCACTTGCCCTTTAGCCATCTTTCCAGCTTCCAACACATCAATGTCAAGATGTGACGGTTCACTTGCATTTTGGCAATCTTTCCAGCTTCCAACATATCACGTGTTGTGAATTCTGTGGCAGAGCTCCCTCCTGTGGTCACAAGTGGTACTTCGGCTGATTCTCTCTGGGAGCTTCCGTTTGTGGAGGAAAGTGGTACTGCGGCTTCTGAGTTTCCTCCCTCAGGTGATCTGGTGAGGTCGTTAGGTGCTTCTCTACTTAACTCCACCTAATGCTTTGATCCTGGCTTCCTGTCAATGTTCCAGTGTTGGACTTGTTTATCCCTGGATCATTCCTGTGGCCTGCTGCTCTGCATAGCTAAGTTCTTCTTTGCTATTTGTTTGCTATTTTTTCTGTCCAGCTTGTCTAATTTGTTGCTGGAAGCTCTGGGACGCAAAGGGTGTACCTCCGTGCCGTTAGTTCAGTACGGAGGGTCTTTTTGCCCCCTTTGCGTGGTTTTCTTTAGGGTTTTGTGTAGACCGCAAAGTTATCTTTCCTATCCTCGCTCTGTTAAGAAAGTCGGGCCTCACTTTGCTGAATCTATTTCATATCTACGTTTGTCTTTTCATCTTAACTCACAGTCATTATATGTGGGGGGCTGCCTTTTCCTTTGGGGTATTTCTCTGAGGCAAGGTAGGCTTATTTTCTATCTTCAGGCTAGTTAGTTTCTCAGGCTGTGCCGAGTTGCATAGGCAGAGTTAGGCGCAATCCACGGCTGCCTCTAGTGTTGTTTGGAGAGGATTAGGGATTGCGGTCTGCAGAGTTCCCACGTCTCAGAGCTCGTTCTATGATTTTGGGTTAGGAGTTTTGTGCCCGACTCTCCGGGTTTGTCTGAGCCGGCGGGTATCCTCAAGGAAGGAGTAATTGTGTCTGCCATCTCCCCTGATTTGCGGCGGGTGCTGCAAAAATTTCAGGCTAATAAACCTGATCGTTGTCCAGCGGAGAGACTGTTTGTCCCTGATAGGTGGACCAATAAAGCTATCTCTGAGGTTCATTGTTCGGTGTTGGCTGGTCATCCTGGAATCTTTGGTACCAGAGAGTTAGTGGCTAGATCCTTTTGGTGGCCGTCTCTGTCGCGGGATGTGCGTGGTTTTGTGCAGTCCTGTGGGACTTGTGCTCTGGCTAAGCCCTGCTGTTCTCGTGCCAGTGGGTTGCTTTTGCCCTTGCCGGTCCCGAAGAGGCCTTGGACACATATCTCTATGGATTTTATTTCAGATCTTCCCGTTTCTCAAAAGATGTCAGTCATTTGGGTGGTCTGTGATCGCTTTTCTAAGATGGTCCATCTGGTACCCTTGTCTAAATTGCCTTCCTCCTCTGATTTGGTGCCATTGTTCTTCCAGCATGTGGTTCGTTTACATGGCATTCCAGAGAATATCGTTTCTGACAGAGGTTCCCAGTTTGTTTCGAGGTTTTGGCGAGCCTTTTGTGGTAGGATGGGCATTGACTTGTTTTTTTCCTCTGCTTTCCATCCTCAGACTAATGGCCAGACCGAATGAACCAATCAGACCTTGGAAACATATCTGAGATGCTTTGTTTCTGCCGATCAGGATGACTGGGTGTCCTTTTTGCCTTTGGCTGAGTTCGCCCTTAATAATCGGGTCAGCTCGGCTACCTTGGTTTCGCCATTTTTCTGCAATTCTGGGTTCCATCCTCGTTTCTCTTCAGGACAGGTTGAGTCTTCGGACTGTCCTGGTGTGGATACTGTGGTGGACAGGTTGCAGCAGATTTGGACTCATGTAGTGGACAATTTGACCTTGTCCCAGGAGAAGGCTCAACGTTTCGCTAATCGCAGACGCCGTGTGGGTCCCCGACTTCGTGTTGGGGATCTGGTTTAGTTATCTTCTCGTCATATTCCTATGAAGGTTTCCTCTCCTAAGTTTAAACCTCGTTTCATTGGTCCGTATAGGATTTCTGAGGTTCTTAATCCTGTGTCTTTTCGTCTGACCCTCCCAGATTCTTTTTCTATACATAACATTTTCCATAGGTCATTATTGCGGAGATACGTGGCACCTATGGTTCCATCTGTTGACCCTCCTGCCCCGGTTTTGGTGGAGGGGGAATTGGAGTATATTGTGGAGAAGATTTTGGATTCTCGTGTTTCAAGACGGAAACTCCAGTAGCTGGTTAAATGGAAGGGTTATGCTCAGGAAGATAATTCCTGGGTTTTTGCCTCTGATGTCCATGCTCCCGATCTTGTTCGTGCCTTTCATGTGGCTCATCCTGGTCGGCCTGGGGGCTCTGGTGAGGGTTCGGTGACCCCTCCTCAAGGGGGGGTACTGTTGTGAATTCTGTGGCAGAGCTCCCTCCTGTGGTCACAAGTGGTACTTCGGCTGATTCTCTCTGGGAGCTTCCGTTTGTGGAGGAAAGTGGTACTGCGGCTTCTGAGTTTCCTCCCTCAGGTGATCTGGTGAGGTCGTTAGGTGCTTCTCTACTTAACTCCACCTAATGCTTTGATCCTGGCTTCCTGTCAATGTTCCAGTGTTGTTCTTGTTTATCCCTGGATCATTCCTGTGGCCTGCTGCTCTGCATAGCTAAGTTCTTCTTTGCTATTTGTTTGCTATTTTTTCTGTCCAGCTTGTCTAATTTGTTGCTGGAAGCTCTGGGACGCAAAGGGTGTACCTCCGTGCCGTTAGTTCGGTACGGAGGGTCTTTTTGCCCCCTTTGCGTGGTTTTCTTTAGGGTTATGTGTAGACCGCAAAGTTATCTTTCCTATCCTCGCTCTGTTAAGAAAGTCGGGCCTCACTTTGCTGAATCTATTTCATATCTACGTTTGTCTTTTCATCTTAACTCACAGTCATTATATGTGGGGGGCTGCCTTTTCCTTTGGGGTATTTCTCTGAGGCAAGGTAGGCTTATTTTCTATCTTCAGGCTAGTTAGTTTCTCAGGCTGTGCCGAGTTGCATAGGCAGAGTTAGGCGCAATCCACGGCTGCCTCTAGTGTTGTTTGGAGAGGATTAGGGATTGCGGTCTGCAGAGTTCCCACGTCTCAGAGCTCGTTCTATGATTTTGGGTTATTGTCAGATCACTGTATGTGCTCTGACCGCTATGTTCATTGTGGTACTGAATTGCCTCTCATAACAATCACGGTCAAGAAGTGACAGTTCACTTACCCTTTGGCCATCTTTCCAGCTTCCAACACATCAACATCAAAAAGTGACAGTTCACTTGCCCTTTGGCCATCTTTCCAGCTTCCAACACATCAACTTCAAGAAGTGACAGTTCACTTACCCTTTGGCCATCTTTCCAACTTCTAACACATCAACTTCAAGAAGTGGCAGTTCACTTACCCTTTGGCCATCTTTCCAGCTTACACCACATCAACATCAAGAAGTGATGGTTCACTTGCTGCCTAATACATCTCACCTTTCGACATGAACCATGCTCACATGATAATCAATGTTAGTTACTTCACATCTCAGTGATTTTATTGGTATGGCTGATTAGTGTATACTCATAGAGCACATATTGACATGCCAGTAATGTTTACAGACTAGCTGTCCATACCGGGCCTTTGTGGGATTAACATAAACTGTAGGCATAGGGGCTTATCAGGCCAATAGCATTTGTCCGCAGACCTCTTTTAAATTAAGTGAATATGTTAGATATCCTTAAAAAAAAGTATCCACATTCATGCAGTAGTATCTATATGTTTTGGGGACTATTTTTGGAGTTCTTGTTATATAAATGTATCATAGAGCTTCCATCGATAGTCTTTGCACTAGCCCAATTGCTTAGCAGGTCCAAGGGTATGTTTTGGTGTTCATTCTTCTGCTCCTCTACGGGGATCAGGCCTTTGCTGCAAGGTCTCCTGGCTTGCATACATGGAGTAGGTGCTGGTCGGTGCAGCGAGTTGGAAGTAGAATAGAGTTCACGCAAGATCAAAGCCAGAGGAACAAGCCCAAGGATCAAAACCAGCAGAACAGATGCAGAGACTAAGGGTACCGTCACACAGTGGCATTTTGATCGCTACGACGGCACGATTCATGACGTTCCAGCGATATATCCGTGACGTTCCAGCAATCTCGCTGTGTCTGACACGCTACTGCGATCAGGGACCCCGCTGAGAATCGTACGTCGTAGCAGATCGTTTGAAACTTTCTTTCGTCGTCTAGTGTCCCGCTGTGGCGGCATGATCGCATGGTGTGACAAAGGTGTGCACGATATTGTATACGATGTGCGCATAGTAACCATCGGCTTCTACATCGCACATACGTCATGAAATTATCGCTCCAGCGTCGTACATTGCAAAGTGTGACAGCAGTCTACAACGCTGGAGCGATATTGTTACGGTGCTGGAGCGTCACGGATCGTGCCGTCGTAGCGATCAAAATGCCACTGTGTGACGGTACCCTAAGTCAGCAGGCAAAGCAAAACAAGGATTAAAGTCCAAGTAGCAATCCAAGTACAAAGATCAGGCAGAAGAGTTGTTGTAAACAAGCCGAATCAAGTTTCAGAACAATAGTGTATATATCACACCCGGGGCAGAGTAAAATAAATGGGAAAGGATGTCAAGGGTATGGTCATATGGGTGCCATACACCCTTAGGCTACATTTACACATAATTTACTGCAGACCTCCTGCAGCAGAAGTCCCACAGTGATATCCACAGAAGCATTTACTACTGTAGACATTGCCAAGTAGGTGCAGGGGAGCTGTACATATTTTTCTTCGCTTTATGTAGGGTAAAATTCACAATGTAAATATCAATGGGTAAAAGATAATAGAAAAACCACTGAAGGTAAGTAGTAATCTAGCAGTATGTGGTCATACAAAACTTAGCTTTTAATCATAAATATAAAAAACATATAACAAGTATAGTCCAGCTGGACTGAAAGTGCAGAAACAGTGCAACACAACAAAAACAAAAAAATCATATATTAACACATAAAGATATCATGTCACTTACACTGAGTAAGTGCACAATAAAGGGGAGAGGAAGGGGGAAGCTCAAACACTAGGGAAGTGGGGGGTGGAGACCCCTAGGCAGATCTAAAATCATCCCGTCTGCCCTAAACGTCCCTATATAGGTTCTGCACCTATCGCCGAGCAGGAACCTAATCCCTGCCTGACCCTAGTGAAAGGCCCTGTTTAGGGAGAGGTTGGATGGGGTATTGCTAGTCAGTCCCCACTACAACTTCCGACAGAAAGGGTAGGCGAACAAGGGAACACTTCGCTTGAAGACCACAGAGATGTCACGCCAGCAATCCTCCAAAAGTCTTCTGAGAAGATACAAACCAACTGTTAGTACTTCCAACTAGACAGAGACTAGTAAGAGGTAACACTAGCAACATGCTGCAGACACGGAATAAATATAAACCCTCAGTAAAGTTGTCTAACTAGCAGCAGAAGGTGGAGGTAACCGTTGGGTCCTAAAGGGAGAGGGATATTGCTCCACAATAGAGATACAAAAATCAAGAAGGGGCTTGAACTAAAGGCAAAGAGCTTCTACAGCTGGATCCAGAATGACTATGTGTCACACCTGACACACCTGTGACATTTATCTAGTCTGAACGAGGCACTGAAAGCCCAAATTTAAATCACTAAAAGAAGTCTCGCAGGAACCTGAGTTCATAGCCAAAGAAACAATCCTCCAGAATACCCTTGAAAGGTTTCAGTTTCACGTTGGGAGCAGGGCATCTTGATATTTTTCTATATCCCCAGCCATCATTTGATGGATTACTTTGGCAGTCCTGCTTATCTGACTGGATGAGAGTGTTCCTTTTTATCTTCCATGGTATACGCTCTCATACGGTAATGGGTATATTTTCATGACCTGTAGGTCAGTATATATGTCATTATCTGAGGCTGCAGTGAGTTTACTAGCAATAAGGCATATGACACATGACTATTTGACACTTACATTAACGTCTACTATCATATTATTTACATTATGTCGCTAGTTGCATGCTGCCAGGATTCATAGTCCTATATGTGGGTCAGTGGTAGTGGCATGATAGAAGAGGAAAGTTTATTAGACAGTGACCATAAGAGAAAAGTTCATTAGGAAGCGAGGAGAAGAGGAAAGTTTATTAGAGTTAAATGGAGAGAGGTGCTGGCACCAACAACCTGTGTGTTTCCATCTAAATTGAAATAGAGCGCAGTTACGCTGAAAATGGCCGTTGTCCTTTCCATGTGCTTCTTCTCTCGCTGCAGCCAGTTTTAATATTACACATTAGTTTATTAGACAGCTTGGAGAGGAGGAAAGTCTACTAGGAAGCGAGGAGAAGAGGAAAGTTTATTAAGGAAGCTAGCAAGAAGAGGAAAAAGTTTATTAGAAAGTGAGCAGAAAAGGAAAGTTTACTGGGAAGGGAAAAGAAGAGGAAAGTTTATTAGGAAACGAACAGAAGAGGAAAGTTTATTAGAAAGTGAGCAGAAAAGGAAAGTTTACTAAGAAGGGAACATAAGAGGAAATTTTATTAGAAAGCAAACAGTAGAGAAAAGTTTATTAAAAAAGTGAGCAACAAAGGAAGTTTACCAGGAAGGGAACAGAAGAGGAAAGTTTATTAGGAAGCCAGCTGGAAGAGGAAAGTTCATTAGGAATCGAGGAGAAGAGGAAAGTCTATTAGGAAGTGAGCCAGAATAGAAAAGTTTATTAGGAAGCGAGCAGAATAAGAAAGATTATTAGAAAGCATGGAGAAGAGGAACATTTATTAAGCAATCAGAAGAGGAGCGTTTATTAGGAAGTGAGCAGAAGAATAATTTTTATTAGGAATGGTCCCGTAGAAGCGCTCTTGTTCAGCGCAAAACGGCCGTCGTCCCGTCTGCCGCACTCCTTGTCTGTTTCACTCCTCCGAGCCGTAAAGATGTGTTCCCGTGTGTTGCAATAAAGGACACTTAAACTGCAAGAGTGGTGAGTGCTGCCGCATTTCTTCTTCCATGTTCGTATGATTCACAGTTCATTCCACGCGAGCACCTCCTCTTATCATCGGACAACCTGTTGTTGTGTTAATCACACACCGCTAGTGTTGAGCATTCCGATACCGCAAGTATCGGGTATCGGCCGATAGTTGCGGTATCGGAATTCCGATACCGAGATCCGATATTTTTGTGATATCGGTTATCGGTATCGGATCAATAGAAATGTGTAAAATAAAGAATTAAAATAAAAAATATTGATATGCTCACCTCTCCGGCGGCCCCTGGACATCACGCTGCTAACCGGGAGGCTTCTTTGTTTAAAATGCGCGCCTTTAGGACCTGCGAATGACGTCCCGGCTTCTGATTGGTCGCGTGCCGCCCATGTGACCGGCACGCGACCAATCAGAAGCCGGGACGTCATTCGCAGGTCCTAAAGGCGCGCATTTTAAACAAAGAAGCCTCCCGGTTAGCAGCGTGATGTCCAGGGGCCGCCGGAGAGGTGAGCATATCAATATTTTTTATTTTAATTCTTTATTTTACACATTTCTATGGATCCCAGGGCATGAAGGAGAGTTTCCTCTCCTTCAGACCCTGGGAACCATGAGAATACCTTCCGATACTTGATGTCCCATTGACTTGTATTGGTATCGGATATCGGTATCTTCGATATCCGATATTTTTCGGGTATCGGCCGATACTATCCGATACCGATACTTTCAAGTATCGGACGGTATCGCTCAACACTACACACCGCTGTTAATCTCTGGACAGTTAGGCTGTGCTGCTCACTTTTTCCCTTTGTTGCTCAGAAAAGGAAAGTTTACTAGGAAGGGAACAGAACAGGAAAGTTTATTAGACAGCGAGCAGAAGAGGGAAGTTTATTGGGAAACAAACAGAAGAGTAAAGTTTATTAGAAAGTATGCAGAAGAGGGAAGTCTATTAGGAAGCAAGGAGAAGAGGAAAGTTTATTAGGAAGAGAGTAAAATAGGACCGTTTATTAGGAAGCATGCAGAAGAAGGGAAAGTCTATGAGGAAGCAAAGAGAAGAGGAAAGTTTATTAGAAAGCAAGCAGAAGATTAATATTTATTTGAAAGCAAGAAGAGGAAAGTGTATTAGGAAGCGAGCAGTTAAGGAAACTTTACCCAAATATTCATGATGAGCAGGATGGTGAGTGCAGCACCTAGCTACCCCTCTAGCGCTATCAGAGCAGCAGCGCATGACAGTGGAGGCAGAAAGCACGGGAGCACAGGCGGGTAAGTATGTGACACCATGGAAATACTCCTGAAGTTCCAATTTCAAAGCTGAAAAGCAGGGGAACACTAACAGATAGGGGGACTGAGGAAATCATGGAGACATTATACAGTTAGAAGACCAAAAATATTAAAGTTAAAAAATGTTCTTCCAAAGTTGTGGTCCTCCCAAATAAAGGGGCCTATGTACATAGTGAGCTAAAGAACCTCAGCTTCCATACCTAATGCAATCTGCTACTTTCAATCTGATCCTGAAACTACTAGTAGATGTCCAGAGGTCTTTACGTCCTTGTGTTCTCTTTACAGGGCATCATCTCAGATCTTTTTCCTGGAGTGGTTCTACCAAAGCCAGATTATGACCTTTTTATTCAAGCCCTGAAAGAAAATATTGCCAAAGTGAATCTGCAGCCTGTTCCATGGTTTATAGGGAAGATAATTCAGGTAATGTTATATAATTAGGCCGACTTTGCCTTGTGAAATGGTTTAACCTTGCTTTTTTATAATGTTTCATATAAATTAGTAGAAACTGACCCGTGTCTCTTTCCGCATACATCCACACGATACACTATACATTCTTACTCAGAGTGTCCAAACCTGGATATATGAGCAAATACAGTATATATATATATATATATATATATATATATATATGTGTCTGTCCTCCTTCAGAATGTAACTGATATAAAACAGAGCCCCTTTACCAATATACACTGATACCTGTTAAAGGGGTATTCTTACAGTGGACATGTATTGCATATAATAAGGGATAAATGTCTAATCTCTAGGACCCCCGCTGATCACTAGATCAAGGGTTCTTGCCACCTCTTCACTATTAAGCTCTTTATTGAGTAGGAATGTAAGTGATGCCCCTTACTTACTCACTGCTGGGTATTTGCTCATTTTGTTTCTAGCTTAGGTTTTGCCTGTTAAATGGCCAGTGTGAACGTACTCCTATATGTGGCATGTCTACGAACGTATGCTCCGGCTCATTTCTTTGGTTCTGCTGTAGTTTCTTATACTTTGTAGACATTTCATTTATATTGCTTCTCATGGCTGGGTGTGTGACCAGCCAGCCCCTGGTCCTGACCTGCCCCATCTACATTGAGGTTGTGTGACACTAGATGAGGTTTTAATATTAGACAATAGGACCGTCACGATTGGGGCACACCTTGTTGCAGTAGGATGGCTTTTACACTTTTTTGATCAAAAACAGTGTTTACGAAGTCCCTAATGTTATTTTTATGAAAGAAAGGTATACAGCACTCTTGGTTGTGAGATGAGGTGTCCAAGTTGGGTTCCAACCCATAGTCAAAGTAAATAGAAGAACTTGGCACTAGAATCGTAGTGAATGAAAACAAGTTTTCATTGGCAATCTTTATGGTCTTTCATCAGAACTGATTACCACTTGAGTTGTGGTTGACAGTCCGCGTGTAGCAGCGCTGGGGAATTGCGACATGCGCTTCGGACCTACATATGGTCCTTCATCAGACTTGATTACTACTTGAGTTATGTTTGATAGTCCGCATGTAGTAGCGCTGGGGAATTGTGACATTCGTCACTGTGTAGGAAGTGCTGACTCATCTCGTGATTCCCCAGCACTATTACACGCGGACTATCAACCACAACTCAACTGGCAATCAGTCCTGAAGAAGGACCATATGTAGGACCGAAAAGTTAACTATAAAGATTGTCAATTACAACTTGTTTTCATTCACTGCAATTTTTGAGTGCCAAGTTCTATTATTTACAATGTTATTTTTATATACTATTACTATTTACTTACTACGGGATATATGCTCATTTTGTGTCTATGTTAGGTTTTTCTGTTTAATGGCCACAGTGTGAACATGCTTCTGTATGTTGCACATATACCAACCTATGCTCTGGCTCATATTTTTCGTTTTCCTTCATTTAGTGACTGTCGATCTGAAAGAAATAGCTGAGTGCTGCACTTGTCCGTCCCTCTCGGTCCATTAGTCCCATTTTCTTTGGTTGGAAAGGTTTTGTGCATGCTCTTCCGTCTGTACATTTAAAGTTTTCCCCACTTCACTCATATTGTTCTAGTGATTATTCTAGGAACATTACCTCCTCGTAATCAGATATTGATCACTGTTCTCACTTCTGTTATGCTCCTGGGTTCAAACACTTGAGCCTCTGTTTTGTGGTCGGCTTCTCCACCGAGCCACAGCTGAGAGACCTTTTGTCTGGCTGTTTAGGTTCTGTTATTCTGGCTGCAGTCTGTTTAGCATAACAGTTGTTTTCATTTGTGTGCCCTGTCACCTTTCAGGTCCTGTTTTATATTCCCCCCCCCCCCCCCCCTTGATAGCATTTTCTGCTGGTGATAGTTTCTTCTACAGCCATTCTACTGTAGCTTAAAGCCATTCAGTGAAATTACAGCAAGGGTTATCTCTTTGCTATTTCTGTTTTTTACTCTGCACCTACCTTCTGTTTGTTTTAGGATGTAGGCAGCATATATTCTAACAGTATGTACTTCAGACTTTATTTTGTATATTGTGGTTTACTTTACTCACTCTGGGATCTTTTCCTTTTTTCAGCACACTTTTCCTTTTGTAGGTAATTCATACTCTGTTCTGCCCTCTTGTTATTTTCAGAGGGACGTGAAATGCTTTTCAGGCAGCATAGGTCTGAGTTGATCTTTTAGTCTGTAGTTTGGGCGATCTCTGCTCACACAGGAACCATTGGAAATGCGGGTCTGGATTTCTAGTCCGTACAGTAACCGGCAGGGACCATTGCAGTTTTTAGTTTGTTACCTATTTTCCCGAGTGAGCTCCACTTCCTACTGTATCATAAGAAATACCATGTCTACTAGTATTAGCACCGTCCCAATATTAGCACATACACTGAGGGGACAAGTGTTTTGTATGTATCTTGACTTGCATAAGTCATGCTCAGGACAGGTGGGGCAGGGAAGAGGAAAACAGAATAAGGGTATTGCATTTTGGTCACATGATATAATATTATACCTGGTGACCATTGGGTTGGGAACGTGTTGGACATTACCACTAACAACCAATCACACTGCACTATAAATGCTCTCTATGAATCTTGACTGCACATCGCATGCACAGGATGAGAGAGGGCGGAAAAGGAGAAGAAAAGAGGGGCAGTGCATTTTGATCACATGATACTATGTGGTCACATGATACTATGACATGCCAAACATCGACAACCGATGGACAGGGGCACTGACCTAGTCATGTGACCAATGGTAAAAATGATATGATACCACATCTAAACCCTAGTACATATATAGCAAAGTAGGGTAAACCCTAGTACCGATATATAGTAAAAGTAAAACTTAAAAAAAAAAAGAAGTGGAATCAATTGTTACTTTTTTTGAAGAACCCTTGGAAGCTGTCACAACTTTTTTAGTTTTTCCTGTGAGTTTCCCACGTGGATTCTTGGCCTTGGTGAATGTTGCATCCAGTTGCGTCTTCTACTGTGAATGTGTGCTGCGGACCAACCGTCTATATATGAGCACTCATCATATTGCATTTCTGCGGGCAAATACAAAGTAATATCCTTCATTACAGCTGCCGCTACCTTATTATACGCCACATTCTTCCGCTTCTTCCCGTGGGCCAACATTTTTCTTCCTGCTCTTGCCTATAACTATGGATGTAATGAATGTACAGGTGCAGCAGCCGATACGGGCATTACTCCTCACCGCAAAATGACAACTTCAATTGTTCGTAAATGACAGAAGCCAAAGACTCCGAAGTAATAAAGTAGCTGAATAATGTGTAAACACAGCGGTTAATGAGGTGATTCATAGCATCCGCAGAGCCATCATTTTCCTTGTCCTCTTGGGTGATTTTATGGAAATCTAGAACATCGGAATTACTGCGCCTATAAACACTGAGGGTTAGAGATCATAAATCTGCACAACTGGGGTTATCATTAATTCAATGTTGATCCATGAAATGTTGTTTTACCAACTTCCTTACACACTAGAAGAAGTAATTCATGTCTCATCTTTTATTACTTCGCTCACATTTTATTTATGGGTTGGAATTTGTTGTCAGGTGTTTATAGAATCCAGCGTTACTCTACATTTACTTATTATTTCATTTTGTAAAGGGATATTCTACCTACACCTCTCCACTGTAAAAGAGATGAATGCTAGATCTGTGGGAATACAATTCTGGGACCCCAATGGATCATCCAAAAAAGGTGGTCCCAGTGGAAAAACCAAAGTCGCTGTTCTTTTCCTTCTTCCATCAGGGCATTTCATGAAAAATTAAACTTTTATAGTGGTGTTAGATCATCATGTACAGTACCTTTGAAGTGTAAGACTGTTCCCTTAGTGATCAGCCAAGAGTGATGCAGACATATCCTTCTTTCTTAATACTTTAACAGGAACTTGTTATCATTGTCTGCCATGTGACACGTGAGCACTGTTCGTCATCACCTGGCAGCTCGAAAATGGCTACCAGAAACAGCCTTGGCGCACGTACCCCGACGCGCGTTTCATGTTTAAATATCGCTTCCTCACCATGGCCCCTGAGGAAGCAACATTTAAACGTGAAACGCACGTCGGGGTACATGGCCGAGGTCAAGGCAGGACGGATCATCAATATGGGTAATTATTCCCTATGTTATTAACATTACTCTTGTTAGGTGCGGGGTGTAACAGAGGGATTCAGAGTCCATTATGTTGACTGCATTTAGTCTTGGCTACTTATATACCTAATGATTACGTGGAATACTGGTACCTATAAGCATTTGACACTCTTTTTCACTAAGTTTTTACTAAGTCCCTTGAATTGGATTACATATCCCTTTTTCCTTCTGTTTGCACTTTATTACAAATCCTGACCTTCTCTTCTGCCCTTTTTTTTACACCTAGGCATTTAATCACTTTTTTCAGTTACAACCCATCTATTACATTTTTTGCATTTATTTATTGTATTTATTTGAACTGTTGATTATTTATTTGTAATAATAAGCTTTGGTAATTTTTTATTGGCTCCGCTTTCTCCTTGTTTTGCATTATTTGGTGAGCTGCCATTTACATGGGTACATGGTGATACATTATTAGTATTTATATATAGATAGAACCCTCTTAGTGTTTGTTTGTTTTTGTCTATGGATGTAATGTTGACTAGTGTGGCTGGAAAGAAATCTTACACAACTAATTATGTGGATAAAGAAAGTTCTTTTTCCATCATAGATCAACTGTTTGAAAAAAGTTTTCCAAAAGTTCACACAACCCCTTCAAAAAGGGAACATGTCACAGTGTACCTGCAAAATAATTTGTGGACAGTGCGGTAAAGCGAAGGAGAAACTGATGGGTTTGTCGGAAAAGATTCATTATAACTTGTATTTTTTCACCAAATCCCTGGTGTTTGTATGTATAGGAGTCCAGTGGGCGGTCCTAGTAATGATTGACAGATATCTCTGCATGCGCTGTCATACACTGAAGACTGTCAGTCACTGAGACTCCTGCATACAATCACCAATGAATAAAATGCAGGCTCAAACTTTTCCATGAAAATGTCTATCAATGTGATCAGCTTTGATCTATAACATCCTTCCTGCAGATCAGAGACCATTTTTAACACGACAAGGTCACTTTAAAGGGAACCTGTCACCTGTTTTTTTTCCTGCCCCATCTGACACCAGCATAATGTAGGGAATGAGACCCTGAATCCAGCAATGTATCATTTAGTTTACTGGGTGGAGCAGTTGTGATACAATCAGAGTTTTTTAGATGTAGCATGTAGCAGAGCTCAGAAATCTGACCCAACCCCACCACAGCTTTCTGTGTACATTGTCTATTGACAGTAAGCTGCTAATCAGTTCTGGGGGCGTGGTCAGACCAGGGCTCACGCAGGCACCAGTCCAGGAGGTGATCATCTCCTGCTGGTAAAACACTCATTGTATTGAAACAACAGCACACATCCTATTAAGTGATACATCGCTGGAATTAGGGTCTCTGTGCCAACCTCATGCTGCCCTCAGATTACAAAGCACAAACCTGCTGACAGATTCCCTTTAAGGTGGCCTATATTTTGGCATATGTTATGGAAATTGAGCAGAGAAGTACTATTTTCTTCTGAAGAATTCACAGCTAGCAACTCTGCATCTCCATTTTTACTTACCATATGTGAGGTTTTACTGCTATGTTTACAGAGGCTGGAATTTTAACTACAATTTTTTCTTTTATTTTGTCATTATATAGTTAAATGGAACTTATGATCCTTTCTGTGTATCAACCTAATGGACTCCTCATAGTTTCCATCAGCAATTCAGCAAAAGATCAGAAAGTTCTCATTCATCAGGCATAGTGTCTGATAGAAAATAAATGATGCCGGTGCATATCGCAGATCGGATCCCGACTGTAGCCATTTACTCGTATCTCAGCCGCCGGTCTCACAGCCTTCCTGTCTTAACGAGGATGTGCAGTCTTATGATCTCAGCAGGAAATTGCAAGATGTTTCCCAGGAAAATGAAATGAAAGATTTTATATGAACTGCAGATGTGTTTTCTTGCCCGATAGTTTAAAGTAATTTCCATAAATTTGTCTTGTTTCCAAAATACAGATCTATGAAATGATGCTCGTGCGGCACGGCTTCATGATTGTCGGAGATCCCATGGGGGGGAAGACTTGTGCATATAAAGTCCTGGCAGGGGCACTTGCTGATTTACACACAGGTAAAGCTGACATAAAATAATTTAAGAAACACAAGGTCTCAAGGACCTCTATGGTTACTATGCAGAAGCATCGCTGACCCCCGATCATGTGACGGGGGTCGGTGATGCGCTCATTTCTGGCCCGATGGCTGGAAGCGCCGGTAAAATGCCGCTGTCTACGTTTGACACCGGCATTTAACTACCGTAGTTAATAGCGGCGGGTGAATCGCGATTTCACCCGCCGTTATTGCCGACACATGTCAGCTGTTCAAAACAGCTGACATGTCCCAGCTTTGATGCAGGTTCACTGCCGGAGCCCGCATCAAAGCGGGGGTTCTGACCTCGGACGTACTATCCCGTCCGAGGTCAGAAAGGGGTTAAAATACTTTATTCTTAATGTGTGTATTATTAACCCTTTAATATTATTGGATTAATGGATAGGTGTCTTATAAACATCTCTCCATTATTAACCAGGCTTAATGTCACCTTACAATAGCAAGGTGACATTAACCCCTTATTACCCCATTTCCCACCGCTACAGGGGAGTGGGAAGAGAGTGGCCAAGTGCCAGAATAGACAAAAAAAGGAATATGAAATGGTTTACTGTATGTAACCATGTCTCATATCCTGTCGGGTTTGATAACAAGATAGCAAAAACCAGCAATTGAATTACCGGCTTTTCTGCTATCTAGCTCTGTATGAAATATATATATATATATATATATATATATATATATGTGTGTGTCTCACTGACCTATATATTTAGACTGTATATATGTTTTCACGAATATTTGAGCCCATGGATCCATTCTATGTCCATTTTGGAAGGTTGCGAGAAAAAAAACGCAGTATGGATGCCATACGGATTACATACGGAGGATGACATGCATAAAATACGCAGCCACACCCTGCCTACCGATGACAAACGGATCACTGTTTTGGGAACATTTCTGCGTATTGCGCCTGTAAAAAACGGACCGTATTTCCCTATGCTGAGTGTGACCCCGGCCTTAGAATAAGTCACAGAAGGCAATTGGATTCTGATTTCTCAAGCAAAATTGCCGATTGAAGTCAAATTAAACAAGAAAGAATTGGATCAAAATTTCATGCTCTTTTGTTTACCATAAATTGGTTCTAATTGAAGAATCGATGGGCTGAGACGAGAGAAGAGCATTTTTTTAATTCAAAAGGGATAAGAAAAACATACAATACAATGTATAAAGATCAAAAAACTGGGCTAATGCTGTCAAATGGATGAAAAGCTTGTACAAAACGGTTGTCAAAGCGTGCAATTTTTTTGAGAATGTGGTTCTGGCAGTGATAATCTCCTGGTGATAACACATTCATTGTATTGAAACAGCACACAGCCTAATAAGTGATATATCCCTGAAATCTGTGCCTCTGCCCCTATCTCATGTTGTCCCCAAATTACATAGCAAAAACCTCCTGACGGATTCCTTTAAGGGTTTGGATTCCAGAATTGATCCAATCTTAAATAATAGGGTTAGTTCTGGCATCAGTTTACCTCTGGCTTTTTTTATACTATACTGAAGGAATAAACACTATTTAGCCTCATATTCAGTATGTGAACACATATCTGAAGAAAAAACAGAGTGCATTCTGCCAGTTTTTTCAGCAAGAAGAGTCTCAGCACTTGGATCCCCACCAATGAAAACTTTTGACTCGCCTCTATCACCTGTTAAAGGGTTGATCGACAACTTTAATATTGACAGGATAGGTCATCTATATCAGATTGTTAGAGGGCCAACGCCGCACCTTCCCCCCCACCCCCCCCGCTCAATGCCAACAGCAGGTGGATGTAAGTGGTTTCAGAGCTGAACAGCACAGCGCCATCGACTACTTGGTGGCCACTGCCAGGAACTGCAGATCTGCTCTTGTTTAGATGAATAGGTTGTAAATTTCATTGTATGGAACAACCCTTTAAATCATCTGGGTGTCATTCTTTTTTGCTGTTTACCAGCTAAATCAATGGATGAGTTTGCTGTGGACTTCAGGGTGATCAATCCAAAAGCCATCACCATGGGTCAGCTGTACGGATGCTTTGACCCCGTGAGTCACGAGTGGACGGACGGAGTATTGGCGACCACCTTCAGAGAGCAGGCATCTTCTATTACGGATGATAGGAAGTGGATCGTATTTGACGGCCCGGTAGACGCTGTTTGGATAGAGAATATGAACACGGTCCTGGACGACAATAAGAAGGTAACGAGATCTTTATTCTAAATTTTGTTTTTGGGGCGACATCATTAGATTAGCCCTCTGTCTTTATTATTGACGTGTGACTTCTAATTATTGAGGGACATTCGGAAGAGCGAGGTGGGGAACTAAAAGTAGAGTTTTCGAGGTCGATATGTGATAATTGACACCATGCCCCCTTTCCTCCCCTTTAGCTGTGCTTGATGAGCGGTGAAATCATTCAGATGAATTCAAAGATGAGCTTAATTTTTGAGCCCGCTGACTTGGAGCAAGCTTCTCCGGCAACCGTTAGCAGGTAATTGGATTCCACTTCCAATGGTCAGGTCGGCGCAGTCGCTGACTTATCTGCTCAGCGTGTTGTGTTTTTCTCACTCAGGTGTGGGATGATCTATATGGAGCCCCACCAGCTTGGATGGAATCCTCTGAAAGATTCCTACATGAGCGCTCTGCCGGAGCATCTGATGAGCGAGCACAAGGAACTGGTAAGAGCATGAATGACTCAAGATGAAATAAGAACACGACGATCGAATTCTGTATTTCTGGTTGTCAAGTATCCAGTTACCGATTTATCATATGAGTATTTTGTTTTCTTTCTCCTCCCACAAATAGTAAAAGGCCAGGAAATGTTAATCCCTTGCTCCTACCAGATCCATCCTCCGTTGGTTCTTTACTCCCCTGTACAGCAAATTTTGCTCTTCCCTGCTTTCATCATAGTTAATGCTCTATTGCTCTCTGTACATGGAGATAGAGCATCCACAGATATGAGCGCAGGTTCTCTCTGCTCTTACATAGTCCCCTGTATTCACTATGCACTATTCAGCTGGAGCTGTCACAGTCCCCTATATTCACTATGCAGTTGTCGCAGTCCCCTATATTCACTATGCTCCGCTCAGCTGGAGCTGTCACAGTCCCCTATATTCACTATGCAGTTGTCACAGTCCCCTATATTCACTATGCAGTTGTCACAGTCCCCTATATTCACTATGCAGTTGTCACAGTCCCCTATATTCACTATGCAGTTGTCACAGTCCCCTATATTCACTATGCAGTTGTCACAGTCCCCTATATTCACTATGCAGTTGTCACAGTCCCCTGTATTCACTATGCACTATTCAGCTGCAGTTGTCACAGTCCCCTGTATTCACTATGCACTATTCAGCTGCAGTTGTCACAGTCCCCTGTATTCACTATGCACTATTCAGCTGCAGATGTCACAGTCCCCTATATTTACTATGCAGTTGTCACAGTCCCCTATATTCAGCTGCAGTTGTCGCAGTCCCCTATATTCACTATGCTCCGCTCAGCTGGAGCTGTCACAGTCCCCTGTATTCACATGTGGGTCGATCACTTACACCTACCTTCTCTATGGTTTTCATTAGCTTTGTCTCACAAGTTGTAGATGTAGAATTTACCTTTTTTCCACCATAACAAGGAAACTCTGTACTTTTAAGTTTGCATTTATATCTGTGTCTGTCGCAGGAAATGTCATTTTAGTGATCTGCCTCGTTCCCTGTCACTAGTGATATCATGGCAGTCAGTTCTGATCTACAGTTGAAACCAGAAGTTTCCATACACTATATAAAAAGACACATCTGCAAGTTTTTCGCATTAACTGACATGAAATCAGAATAAACTGTTCCCATTTTAGGTCAATTAGGATTACCATAATTATTAATATTTGCCAAATGCCAGAATAATGAGAGAGAGAGAATGTTTTAAAGGGAACCTGTCACCCCGTTTTTTGAGATTGAGCTATAAATACTGTTAAATAGGGCCTGCGCTGTGTGTTCCTATAGTGTATGTAGTGTACCCCGATTCCCCACCTATGCTGAGATATAACTTACCAAAGTCGCCGTTTTCGCCTGTCAATCAGACTGGTCAGGTCGGGAGGGCGTGGTGACATCGCTGGTTCTTCCTCAGCTTTACGTTGGTGGCGTAGTGGCGTAGTGGTGAACAAGCAGCGCGCGATCTGCGCTGTAATCCCTTGCATCGGTGGGGGCGGCCATCTTCCTGGGGCCGCGCGTGCGCAGATTGAGTGCTCTGCTGCACGGGGCTTCAGGAAAATGGCCGCGGGATGCCGCGCGTGCGCATTAGAGATCGCGGCGGCCATTTTCCCAAAGCCGAGATGCAAACTCGGCTTTGGGAAAATGGCCGCCGCGATCTCTAATGCGCACGCGCGGCATCCCGCGGCCATTTTCCTGAAGCCCCGTGCAGCAGAGCACTCGATCTGCGCACGCGCGGCCCCAGGAAGATGGCCGCCCCCACCGATGCAAGGGATTACAGCGCAGATCGCGCGCTGCTTGTTCACCACTACGCCACTACGCCACCAACGTAAAGCTGAGGAAGAACCAGCGATGTCACCACGCCCTCCCGACCTGACCAGCCTGATTGACAGGCGAAAACGGCGACTTTGGTAAGTTATATCTCAGCATAGGTGGGGAATCGGGGTACACTACATACACTATAGTAACACACAGCGCAGGCCCTATTTAACAGTATTTATAGCTCAATCTCAAAAAACGGGGTGACAGGTTCCCTTTAAGGCATTTTTATACTTACTGCAAAGTCAAAAGTTTACATACTCTAAGATTACTATGCCTTTAAACAATCCTGGACTGCCCATATGATGTCATGTGTTTTGACAACATCTGAGTTAATTAGGGACACACCTGTGGATGTATTTTAATGCACACCTGAAACACACTGCTTTTTTGTGTAGCATCATAGGAATAGTCTAAAGAAATCAGTCAAGATATCAGGAAGAACATTGTGGACTTGCACAAGTCTGGCTCATCCTTTGGTACAATTTCAAGATAACTGAAGGTGCCTTGTTCATCTGTACAATCAATTATACGCAAGTACAAACAAGATTGGAATGTTCAGTCATGATACCGCTCAGGAAGGAGACAGGTTCTGTGTCCCAGAGATGAACCTGCTTTGGTCCGACATGTGCATATCAACTCAAGGACAAAAGCAAAAGACCTTGTGAAGATGATGACGGAAGCTGGGTAAGATTGTGTCAATATCCACAGTCAAACGAATACTGTATCAACATGGGCTGAAGGCCAATCTGCCAGAAATAAGCCATTTTGCTCCACAAGAAACATAAAAAAAAGCCAGATTAATGTTTGAAAATGCACACAGGAAAAAATACCTTAATTTTTGGAGACATGTCCTGAGGTCTGATGAAACTAAGATTGAACTTTTTGAGCATAATGACCATCGTTACATTTGGAGGAAAAAGGAGCAGCTTGGAAGCCTAGAACACCATCCCAACTGTGAAACATGGGGATGGCAGCATCATGTTGTGGGGTTGTTTTGCTGCAGGAGGGACTGGTGCGCTCACAAAATAGATGGCATCATGAGAAAAGAAGATTATGTGGCAATACTGAAGCAACATCTCAAGACATCAGCCAGGAAGATAAAGCTTTGGCGGAAATGGGTCTTGAAGATGGACAATGACCCAAAGCATACTGACAAAATGGTAATAAAGTGGCTTAAGTAAAACAAAGTCAATGTTTTGGAGCGTCCATCACAAAGCCCTGATCTCAATCCTATTGAAAATTTATGGGCAAAGCTGAAAAGGCCGGTGCGAGTAAGGCGACCTACAAACCAGGATCAGTGACACCAGTTTTGTCAGGAGGAATCTGTCCAAATTCCGACCAACTATTGTGATAGGCTTGTGGATCCCAAACATATGACCCAAGTCATTCAGTTTAAGGGAAATGGTACCAAATACTAATGAAATGTATGTAAACTTTTGATTTTGCAGTATATAATAAAAAAGGAATTAAAACATTCTCTCTTTCTGTTTGAAAACCCCTTGTTCCCTCCGGGTGTAGCTTCCAAGAATCACACTTGGGGGAAACAAAACAAGCTAACTAGGTTACAGCGCTTAACTTCCCACTTTAAATTGGTGTCGAAACAAGAGTTCATCACAAAATATCAAGTACCAACATCTGAAAATTTCAGACTACAACTAATTTTTCACTTTTGCATACTTTAACCACCAATGCACCAAATCCAAAACCTACAAATTTTGAATGAAAATGTCTATATGATCCATTGGGAAATGGCCTCATATCACAGCTATATTCTATATTTAATCAACCAAGACATGATTCGAAATTAGAGGCCATGGAACAATGGGAGGAAGACCTACGAATCTCTCTTACACCTCAAAGATGGTATAAATGTTATGAAAATATCCTAAAGGGAAGTAGTCAAATCTCGCTTACCGAGACATCCCTTAAATTATTCCGTAGAATTCATTATGGTCCCAGCTTTTAGCACAATATTTATCATACAATCCCTAACAAATGTTTTAGAGGATGTATCGATTATCGATGTGGAAGATACACTTCACCTCTGGTGGACATGCCCAATAGTGAAATCTCTCTGGAAAGATGTAATAAAAATAATTAATACAATTCTAAAAAAGGAATTGCTCCTAACATCGACAGTATTACTTTTGGGAGACAGACCAATTAAGGCTAACAATAAAGTTTGTCGTCTTATTGACTTTATTACTATGGCAACCAGAAACCATATAGGCGGACAATGGAAAACTAATACGCTGACGATAACCCAAGTGAAGAGACAAATTAACTTAATAATGCTTTTGAAAAAAGTCCGACTCTATCGATACCTTTCGAAGCATATGGGATCCTTGGAACCAAGCACAGAATGATAACGACCATTCTAGAATAATGTCTCTAGCTATATAACACACAACTACACCAATACTTATTGATAACTTTAACTTTTGATTTATATAATTTAGTAACTCACGTCAACTTAACTCTCATCGCTAACAATGTTCTTTATCCCCCCTTTTTCCCTTCCCCTTTTCATAAACCCAGAAATATTTGCGTTAAAATAGTTATACATTGGATTTACACAACTATGACTATACCGTCAAGGACATTGTACCTCTTTTTCCTTAATCCATCATATATTTCCCCCTGCGAGGGGATCCTTGAACTTTATGATCTATGTTATTTATGTTTCATGATATTTTCTGAAATAAAAATTGTTGAAACTAAAATATTCTCTCTCTCTCTCATTATTCTGGTGTTTGGCAAATATTAGTAATTATAGAAAATCCTAATTGACCTAAAACGGGAAAGGTTCATTCTTATTTCATGTCAGATATTGAGAAAAACATGCAGATGTGTCTTTTTATATAGTGTACGGTAACTTCTGGTTTTAACTGTATCTGCACATCAAGGAACAATGAACATCTGAGATCCTGCATCCGCCATGTGTTTTATCCATAATTTATGATCATGACAGAACAGTGCAGTAAATGAAGGCGGACACATGTAGAGTCGTCTGACAGCGGCTCCGTTCTCTATACCAAAACCAAGTCAGAAGAAATTATTACATTTCCCTGTATACGGCATATCTACACATATGTATAGTTTATATGCTATTGTGGTCAGCGTACTGATTACATTTTACCTTTCTATTATTTAGCTTGCCTAGATCCCACACGGTAGGTATATTACAGTATTTGGTGATTTCCTGCCCTGCTCCATGTTTCTATGTTCAAAAAGTCTTAAGAGACGATGGGAATGAAAAGCAGATGTGATGTGACACATGATTGACTGTACTCTATGAAATGGCTAGATTTACCTCCACATGGGGCAAGGCGGCAGTCCCCAGCCCTATCCTGTATCTAGACACCCTGAGTGAGCCATATTGACTGGTTGGGACTGGCCCACTGGACTACTGGAGGATCATCTGGTAGGCCTGAGCCTTGAAATAATAATGGACTCTAAAGCTTCAGTAGATGACAACCCCACTTACAGCTGACTTAGGAACCAATAACTTGCATCCAGGGTCTATTTTTTAAAGGGATTTTTAAGATTATAGAAATAAACTAGATGGTGGCCCGATTCTAACGCATTGGGGTATTCTAGAATATGCATGTCCACGTAGTATATTGCACAGCCCACGTAGTATGTTGCCCAGCTATGTAGTATATTGCCCAGCCACGTAGTATATTGCCCAGCCACGTAGTATATTGCCCAGCCACGTAGTATATTGCTCAGCTACGTAGTATATTGCCCAGCCACGTAGTATATTGCCCAGCTACGTAGTATATTGCCCAGTGACGTAGTATATTGCCCAGTGACGTAGTATATTGCCCAGCCACGTAGTATATTGCCCAGTGACGTAGTATATTGCCCAACCACGTAGTATATTGCCCAGCCACGTAGTATATTGCCCAGCTACGTAGTATATTGCCCAGTGACGTAGTATATTGCCCAGTCACGTAGTATATTGCCCAGTGACGTAGTACATTGCCCAGCCATGTAGTTTATTGCCCAACCACGTAGTATATTGACTAGCTACGTAGTATATTCCCCAGTGACGTAGTATATTGCCCAGTCACGTAGTATATTGCCCAGCCACGTAGTATATTGCCCAACTACGTAGTATATTGCCCAGCTATGTAGTATTTTGCCCAGTGACGTAGTATATTGCCCAGCCAAGTAGTATATTGCCCAGCCATGTAGTATATTGCCCAGCTATGTAGTATATTGCCCAGCTACGTAGTATATTGCCCAGCCGCATAGTATATTGCCCAGCTACGTAGTACATTGCCCAGGTTTTTAGTATATTGCCCAGCCACGTAGTATATTGCCCAACTACGTAGTATATTGCCCAGCTATGTAGTATTTTGCCCAGTGACGTAGTATATTGCCCAGCCAAGTAGTATATTGCCCAGCCATGTAGTATATTGCCCAGCTATGTAGTATATTGCCCAGCTACGTAGTATATTGCCCAGCCACGTAGTATATTGCCCAGCTACGTAGTACATTGCCCAGGTTTTTAGTATATTGCCCAGCCACGTAGTATATTGCCCAACTACGTAGTATATTGCCCAGCTATGTAGTATTTTGCCCAGTGACGTAGTATATTGCCCAGCCAAGTAGTATATTGCCCAGCCATGTAGTATATTGCCCAGCTATGTAGTATATTGCCCAGCTACGTAGTATATTGCCCAGCCACGTAGTATATTGCCCAGCCACGTAGTATATTGCCCAGCCACATAGTATATTACCCAGCTACGTAGTATATTGCCCAGTGATGTAGTATATTGCCCAACCACGTAGTATATTGCCCAGCCATGTAGTTTATTGCCCAACCACGTAGTATATTGCCCAGCCACGTAGTATATTGCCCAGCCACATAGTATATTGTCCAGATTTTTAGTATATTGCCCAGCCACGTAGTATATTGCCCAGCCACGTAGTATATTGCCCAGTGATGTAGTATATTGCCCAGTGATGTAGTATATTGCCCAGCCACGTAGTATATTGCACAGCGACATAGTATACAGCACAGAGCCACGTACTATACAGCCCAGTCACGTAGTATTTTGCCCAGTCACGTAGTATATTGCCCAGCTACGTAATATATTGCCCAATCACGTAGTATATTGCCCAGCCACATAGTATATTGCCCAGACATGTAGTATATTGTCCAGTGACGTAGTATATTGCCCAGCCACATAGTATATTGTCCAGCCACGTAATATATTGCCCAGTCACGTAGTATATTGCCCAGTCACGTAGTATATTGCCCAGTCACGTAGTATATTGCCCAGTCACGTAGTATATTGCCCAGTCACGTAGTATATTGCCCAGCCACATAGTATACAGCACAGAGCCACGTAGTATACAGCACAGAGACACGTAGTATACAGCACAGACACGTAGTACACTGCCCAGTCACGTAGTATATTGGCCAGTCACGTAGTATATTGCCCAGCTACATAGTATATTGCCCAGCCACATATGTAACAGGTTAAAAAATAAAAAATCAACATATACTCACCTTCCGAGGGCCCCTTGTAGTCCTGTCGCCTGTGTGCGGTGCATGCGGCAGCTTCCGGTCCCAGGGTTGGTAGGAGCGCAGGACCTGTGATGACGTCGCGGTCACATGATAGTGATGTCATGGCAGGTCCTTCTCGCATAGCATCCTTAACACCGGGACCTGCCGCTTACACTGCCGAGGACAAAACGCGACGTCGGAGGGTCAGAATAACCTTTTTTTTAATTATTCTTATTTGTAACATTAGATCTTTTTACTATTGATGCTGCATACGCAGCATCAATAGTAAAAAGTTGGTCACACAGGGTTAATAGCTGCGTAACCGGAGTGCGTTACACTGCGCTCCGGTAACGCTGGCATTAACCCTGTGTGAGGGCTGACTGGATGACTGGAGGGGAGTATGGAGCGGGCACTGACTGCGGGGAGGAAAGAGCGGCCATATTGCCGCCGGACTGTGGCCGTTGCTGATTGGTCGTGGCAATGGTCGTGGGCGTTTTGCCATGACCAATCAGCGACTTGGATTCCATGACAGACAGAGGCCGCGACCAATGAATATCCGTGACAGACAGACAGAAGGACAGACGGAAGTGACCCTTAGACAATTATATAGTAGATGCTAAAAAAATTGTCACAAAAAGGCATTTAGCAGATTATTTAAATAAAAGAAAAACGTATCCCCTGCCTGACTGCTGGGACCCCTTGTGATCTCAAAAACCGGGCTCTGGAACCCAGAGAATGTTGGTGCAGAGCCCTTATTATGTGGAGAAGAGGTGCGTATTTTTGGCCACCACTCCATTCATTGTATTTAGGACTGTCGGAGAAAGCCGAGTGCTGTACTATGCCATTTCCAACAGTCCCATAGACAATGACTGGAGCAGAGGCTACGAATACACACCTCTTCTCCACATAATACGGGGCTCTGCAGTTGGCCATTCTCGGAGTTTCATTTATTTCCCTTTATAAAATAAGAATTCTATATGCCTTGTAGATTGTGAGCCCTCGCGGGCAGGGTCCTCATTCCTCCTGTACCAGTTATGACTTGTATTGTTTAAGATTATTGTACTTGTTTTCATTATGTATACCCCTCCTCACATGTAAAGCGCCATGGAATAAATGGCGCTATAACAATAAATAATAATAATAATAATAATAATATGCGATGTTCTTTTTGTGCAGACTTGTAATCACTCCCTGAATCTGACAGGTACAAAAGGAGAGTGTTCCCAGTTTTATGATGTATCGTAAAGGATCGCCGGGTTATTTTAGTCGATAATCTTTTTTTAGTGATGCCAATTTCAAGCTTTTGTCTTGTGCTTTATTTTACTTTTAGATTAATGACATGTTTAACTGGCTTGTTCAGCCATGCCTGAATTTTATCCGTCTGGAATGTAAATTTCTGGTGCAGACTTCTCCCATCCACCTGACATACAGCATGATGATGCTTTACACCTGCTTGATCGGTACGGTTCTTCATTTTCATTCTTGCACAGAATTTAATGTTAAGTTTGACAGTGTGAATTATTTATGTCTTATCAGTCCACATACGGGATATGTAATAGCCATTACTTTATGCTTAATTTTATTACCAAATTTGTGTGTGTGTGTATAATAAAAAAAGACAAAGTGCAAAATATTAATTATTAATTTTAGTTTAAAAAGTCACGTTTGGCTAAATTAAAAAAAAGCATCTTTTTAAGTAGAGTTGCGCCAAATTTAGCGACTTTTATTTTTTGTAAAAAAAAAAAAGTCGCATTTCATGAATCAGTCTAAGGGTAAGTTCACACAGGGCGTTTTTGCTGTTTTTTTTTCCGCAGCAAAATTTGATCATCTTTGCAGGAAATAAGCTGTGCCAAAACGCAGGTTTATGTGCGTTTTTGGTGCGTTTTTTTTCTCTTTGTGTATGCCAATAAAGTTGAGTGCACACAGAGAAAAAAGAAACAACTTCCTGTATATAGAGTGAATAGATAGATAGATAGATAGATAGATAGATAGATAGATAGATAGATAGATAGATAGAATAGAATAGATACATTACCTGCGGTATCCTCTTCCCCGGCATTTTCCCACGGTGCAGAGGTTACCTCCGGTCAGGCTGTGAGGGAGCGCAGGCTCGGTGACGTCACCGCTCATTACTGAGCCTGCGCCCGCTCCGTCTCATTCATTCCCCAGTCGCTCACAGCCGGGAGCGGTCACATTAGCAGCGGAAACATTAGCAGCGCTCCCGGTTGTAAGCTTTATCTTCTCCAGTTACTGCGTGGGACACTCGGTATATTGGACTACGATGGATCAGGGAGTAAACTTTTGCTTTTTTATTTTATTTTTATTACAGAAGATCGATGGCTTCGTTTGGAATGGCAGAATAATAAAAATATGGTCAAAACTTTGTGGTGTTTTATTTCATTAAAAGACTTTTTTCTTACTGTGTGTGTCTTTATTTAACCATTTAATTACTATAGGATTAGTAATGGATAGGTGTCTTATTGACGCCTCTCCATTACTAAGGCGGCTTAATGTCACTTTACAATAGTAAGGTGACATTAACCCCTTATTACCCTGCTTTGCCACCGCTACAGGGCAAGTGGGAAGAGCCAGGCAAAGCGCCAGAATTGGGGCATCTAATAGATGTGCCTTTTCTGGGCAGCTGCGGGCTGCTATTTTTAGGCTGGGGGGGGCCTATATCAGCCTCAGAATACCAGCCCCCAGCTGTGAGCTTTAGCAAGGCTGGTTGCCAAAAATTGGCCGTTTTTAAAAATTATTTATTTAAATAATTTTAAAAAAAGCCTGAGGACCCCTCTATTCTTGATATCTAGCCATGCTAAAGCTGACTGCTGAGGGTTGCAGCCCCCAAATGTGAGTTTTGTCTGGCTAGTTATCAAAATTAGGGGGGAACCCATGTCAGTTTTTTTTTATTATTTATAGCGCAGGAGTGGCAGATGAATACTCCCATCCGCAGCTCCTGCTCTCACAGTAATTAGCAGCTGTAGGTGTCAGATGATGGGAGCAGTAGTCAGCTGACACCAGTGACCTCAGGTGAAGTTTACACCTTCGATCACAGCTGATCGCTCCTGCTGTCTTCTGACAGCGGGGAGCCACGGCTCTCTGACCAGCGGGGATGATTTCCCCGCCGATCAGAAGCGGTGTTTGTGGCGCTGTCATGCATATGGCAGCATGGCAAACACTAATGTCGGACTCCCCATTCAAGTGAATTGGGGGTCTGCTGCTGGATGGCAGGCTGCATGAACGCATCATGCAGCCTGTCATCTAGATGTAGCAGAGCCGAGTGTGATGATGTCTCTCCTTGACTTTCCTGCAGCAAATACACTGCAAGAAAAGTCAACCTAGCGTATTTGCAGCGTTTTTTCACCTCCCATTCAAGTCAATGGGTGAAAAACGCTGAAAAAACACTGAAAGAAGTGACATACCCTATGTAAAAAAAACGCTGCAAAGCACAAAATACTGATCAAACAAAAAACCAATGTGTGTGCTTGAGATTTCTGAAATCTCATAGGCTTTGCTGGTACTGTAAAAAGCAGCTGAAAATTAGCATAAAAAAGCAGCAAAGCAACACAGCAAAAATGCCCTGTGTGAACTTACCCTAAACCATCTGTAAAAGTCACATTGACATAAAAATAAAAAAAACTAACTGAACCACACCACAAAAGACAACTTGACAAAAAAGGCCCAAATCTTTTGATGAATGTGTCGTAAATCAAAAAGTCACTAATTTAGCCGTTATTCATGCCAAAAAAATGCCGGAAATGCAATAAATGAGTACGTAATACGGTGAATCAGAGTCCTCGCTGCCCAAGGTTCAAAAGTACAGTACGATCACACACAAATGTGCGGTTTATTACGTCAACGTGTTTCGGGGTTTTCAAACCTCTCCATCATGACCAAACCACGATTCATCATTGGAAATGTAATGATGAATCGGCGCCCTTTGACTTTCTGCTCAGCTTTGAAAACTCAGCAAAATGACTCCGTGTGCACACAGCCTCCGAGGGATTTATGACAAATTATGTCTGTATTCTGCATAATGTTGCCGAGCATGGCAGATGCTGGAAACTTCACATTTACAAGATTAATCAAGACTGTGACTGATTAGACCACTTTTTTTTACTTCATGCTAAGGAGAAGCGAATACCTCCATTTTTACACACTTCAGGGTCATGACACGTTTGATGTTTCAGCTTGCACTTCTTGTACTGGCCCCCTGTGATTGCCAGAGGAGTTAAAATCAACATACTGTAACTTTGAAGATTTGTACCATTTGGTTTATTTTCTAGCTGCATGATAAAAGAAAATCAGCCGGAGGGAGACAGAATGTGCAATCAATAGATAACAAATGGAGAGATTCTTCTATTTTTTCCTTAAGTTCCAGTGAAATAATAGCCCAGTAGACTATTTCTGACCTGGATTATTGCTGTGTGTGCAAGCCACAGTTAGGCCACGTGCACACAATGAGTATTTGGTGACTTTTTTACCTCAGTATTTGTAAGCCAAAACCAGGAGTGGAACAATCAGAGTAAAAGTATAATAGAAACACATCACCACTTCTGTATTTATCACCCACTCCTGGTTTTGGCTTACAAATCCTGAGGTAAAAAAGTCACCAAACACTGAATGTGTGAATGTGGCCTTGTAGAAAAAAATGATTTGAAGCTGTCTTGTGTAAGGCAGAGACAACACATGACAATTTTCCTACCATCTCGCCGTGTATGTTGGTCCACACAAGTTTGGAATATCCATCAGGTTGAGAACCTGTTTATACACCACAAGCCTATTTCAAAGGGTTGGCTAAAAAAAAAAGAGAATAGGGAATAAATGTATGATCGATGGTGGTATCCCGCTCTGACCACAAGAACGCGGACCCGTGATTGAATAGAGCAGTGGTCATCCATGTTCACTACAATGCATTCAATGTCAATGGTGCTGACAGGAGACACAGGACCCCCATTCCATTGTCATGAAAAGTGAGCTTCCCAGTGATATGATCTACGCTAATTACCTCTTGTATGGATGGGTGTTGTTTTTTCATGAGGTAAAACTTTTTCAGTTGGAAATTACTCTTTGTCTTACTACTAAGTACTTTCAGTACGGCCCCCATACATGTTAGGTAAAAGTTGTCAGAACCAGGCAACCATTTGCTGTGTATGGGGGCTTCCTAAGAAATGGACTGTAAGAATCGTGTGGTTTTTGGAGGAGATAAGCCGCTATCAGCATCTGGCGTACTCATCTTTCTCCATTGGAAACACAGGAGTGCGCGGTCAAGCAATGCTATGTATGGAGAGAGTCATTTTTGGCCAAACGATAACACATGCGTACGGCCATCTTTACAGATACATAATAAATACCCCTACTGCTGTATCATTAAATCCAAAAGATTAATTATTCAGTCCCCCATCCTGTCATACAATGTACATTATTCTCGGCAGCACATCCCCAATTTTCACAAGAGGATGTGCTGCCGACTGTCAGTAAGCCTGCACAAGAGATGTGATTAATGGTGCAGAAGCTAATTGATGGGTAGGTTTACACTTAGTCCAGGATAGTCTATGTGTTCACACTACTGTGTCCCCCAAATCTTCAATTTTACAAAGTTTCACTCATTTTAGTGTAACGCTATGGGCCCGATTCATTCTTTGCGGCTTTTTTAAAGTGACATTATTTTTGTCTTGTAGTGTTCCTTGAAGTTCTTCAAAATTATGTACATACGGTAGTTTATGGACTATGCTGTTTATTTTTGTCTTACCTTTTTTTGCACCTTTTTTAGAGAAAAAATTTTCACCTTCAGCTAAAATATCAACTAGTGTTGATCAAGTGTGCTTGCCACTTGTGTGAGCGTTGGGGCGCTTGGGAACGCATCGACTATCGCTCGAGCGCCATGCTCGAGTACCCGCCCTGCATGTTTTGCGGGTGTAAGACAGCCTATAAATTTGTAGGAATTGCAAAAAGAAATGTGAAAATTAAAATAAGAATTTATCAAATAAACAGGCTAAAGATACCAAAAACTAGACAAAAATGCAATAATGTATTGGGCCCTATATGTTTTACACTCTACACGCCCACATGTGGCTTGGGTGCAGCTTTGTAGCTTTCTGTAATGTCAACGTCTTTCTTAACTTATGTTTTTTTTGTGTTGCAGATGATATAATCCGGTCTGAAGAGGACAGCAGAGAGCCCCTGTCCAGCCAGCAGATAACACTGTGGTTACAAGGACTTTTCCTGTTTGCTTTGGTTTGGACTATTGGAGGAACCATAAATGGAGACAGTAGAAGGAAGTTTGATGTTTTCTACCGCAACCTACTAATGGGGATGGACGACCAGCATCCCCGACCCAAAAGTGTTAAATTAACAAAAAACAATGTGTTTCCTGAGCGAGGTAATCTTCAAGTTTGGGGAAAGTCATATCACATATTTATATATAGAATGAATATCCCTGGACACGTAAAAAAATATGATATAAACATTAAATTATTTTATTGTAGCTAAAAGAACAGAGGAGACTTGTCATGTCATAGTTCAATGAGTGTAAGCCAAACTTGCCAACTTTAGCAGGGTGGCTATGATGCTAGTCACTCACTACTCACGGATAAGCCGTGAGACTGGGTAGTCAAGAAGTCTGAGATCAAAAGCCATAAGAGTACGTCATAGACAGAGGGGTGAAAGAAATGTATAGTCAGAATACAGTCTGAGGTTAAAATGCCAAAAAGGTAGCGGATAACAACAAAAGGGCTGGCAAACGGATGGTCAAGACAAATCCTAGGTTGAGCAGCAAAGATCAGAATCCCAGACAAGGAGCACAGAGCAAGCACACATCTTATGAGCAAAGCTACAATTAGCACCATACTGACAGCTTAGCACTCCCTACTCCTAGATTGGACAGCAGAACTGTCATTCACAGCGTCCAAACACTCAGATAGAAGGAATAATGACAGTGATATCCAGGAAATGGGCAACTTTGTGGCAAGCCTTTGGAAATTTTTTGTTGTAGCCACACCTCACTTACCACCTCTCTGAGCCTCAGTCACTGCCTGCATGAGACGCCATGGCACACACTTGTAGAATTGCTGATTTTTGGGAGGTTTCAGTTTCAGTGCAGTTTTGTCAGTTCCCTGCTGATGCTGCTGGGAGTCCATTTGGTCTCCTACTTTTCCAGTATCCCCCCAATATTCCGGGAGGGTTGAAAACTATGGTGTAAACTAACTAAAGCTATTGGAATCCTCTATCTCCAAGATCCAAACGTGCCTCCCTTAATGTTTGTTGCTCCGTGTGGATAAGGAGATGAGGCAGTTGGACTTCACCTGGATCTACCCCAGCTAATGGATCAGCTGCTTCGGATAATCCTCCATGATCGTGAAGACAGCGTGCCGGCCGATCTCGTTTGCGAATAATTCAATTTCGGTATTCAAACCCTATGGTTTTAAAGAATTTAATGAATAAATCAATTTGCTTTCTCTTCTTGACATATTATTAGTGATGAGCGAATATATTCGTTACTCGAGATTTCTCGAGCACGCTCGGGTGTCCTCCGAGTATTTTTTAGTGCTCGGAGATTTAGTTTTCATCGCACACAGAAGGTGTTCGGTACGGACGCCGAACTTTACTGTTTGGGTTCACCCATCTCTAATAATTAAATCCCTCAAAGTATTGCTGCTTTATAACACTATGTGATGCTAAATAAAGATATGGAGTTAATTATCCTTTTGATTCACAGGAACTGTTTATGACTTTTATTTCCACAAACATTCCAGCGGACAGTGGAATACATGGACTGATTATATTACCAAAGAGGAAATTACAATTTCTCCTACCGCAAAGGTAAAAATATACCTGCACCTTATTAAGGATGTGTTGCATGCTCGCCACTCAGGATATGAGGGCAATACAAAGGAAACATGAGTTCTTGTTGGAATTCTGGGGAAATCTTACTCAGGGCGACCATTAATTAAAATTCTTCACAGTAGGGAAGGGTAACGGTTTACAGACACACAGCTATGACACAGTTATGACACAGGGGTTTTATTCAAGCTTCTTTTCATCACACACAATCACTTCTCTTCATACAATGCTTAATCAACATATATGAAAGTCTTTCACATATAACTTCTCTTCACAGACAACTTATCTTCACACATAGTGTTTTCACCTAAGCAGAACTGTATATTGCTCATGCAGTGAGGTGGGGGAGGGGATGAGTCTGGTGCTGTAGCTCTCTCACATCTATGTTGAAGTAATAAAGATGCTCCTGCCTACTTCTATGATTACAGCAATCGATTCCCAGGAAGAACTGGTCTACACAGCTTGTCTGATTTTAGTCTGACAGGAAACTCTCTAGCACGCACCTAGATGTCCCAGACACAATAACAACTTTCCCAGTATGCCCTGGGGCTGAGCTAACCACTCCCTGTCTTCTGTAACCCTTTTAACCCCTATAGTTCCTAGATGATTCTAAATCAACAGTGCAGCTTCTATCTGTTACAGATGCCAAGAATAATGAATCATCATGTATGTCATAAAAATAATTGGAAGACACACAAAGTGTGTCCCTCTATGTGGTGGGTGCACAGGTCATCTTTGCCAATTAAAGATGGGCATTTCAGGTTGCCGGATTACTGGGAATGTCATCTTCCAGAAAGAAAGGATCCATGTTTGTATTCTAATGGGCACCTATGGAAGAATTGTATATGCATTACTGATAACGTGCAGAACATTATCATTTCCATCCTTATCCTATAAGGATGGTATTCAGGTTCCTATCTTCAGGACCATAGCGTTTCTCCAATTCCTGGCTTCCTGCTTGCCAAGGGTTGGGGTGGTGCACTCCTGACGATTTGGGCAGCATAAGTGAGCTGCTGGATCAAAACTATGCGCTCCTCCCCAGCTGCTTCTGTCTGCAGAATCGGAGGCGGAAAAATTGGCAGCGATCCAGACAGCTTCAGAACAGCAATAGCAAGCTGTGCACTAAATAGCTTTCAATTGCGCACTCCCTGCCTAGGAAACCACCTCTGGGGCGGCCAGTACCTTTAGCGGCTGGATGTAAATTCTAGATTTTAAAATTTCTCCATTCTTACAAGCAGGGAGGATTTTTAATATAAGCTAAATTGCACAGGTGCTTGTTTTCACAAATACATTAATAAGATGCAACAACCCCATTAACTTCACCATTAATGCATAGAAATATCCTTCTCATTAGTTACAGTTCAACCTATCATTAATGCATGATGTCACTGCCATGCGATGCCTGTGATGGGCAAGCCGATGTCAGCTGCCGGCCTCTGATTTGGCCTGCGGCATGTATTGCAGTGCAGGGAGCCGGCGGGTCTGTGCACCACAGTATATTTCAACTGAATGTACACATTCAGTTGAAATAGTCGCTGATGTTGGCAGACCCCACCCCACTCAGGCTTGGTCGTGGTCATAACCTCTGCGTCCGTGATCATTGTGCCCCTGATACCTACCTAATGTGCCATTATTACAGAAAATGTCAAGAGAGTTCGATACCTTCTTTAAAAGAATCTTGTCAGTAGCTTTTAGGGTCACCAAACTAATTACATTGCTGGTGCGGTAGAAAAAGACGAGTTCAGATAAACCTCCTGGGTCTCAAATTGATTTTCTAATACTGAGTAAATTAACTGTGAATTTTTATGTTAATGTGGATACATCTGCATCGGCCCTTTCTCTGGCTTGTACAGCGATCCTGAGCATTATTCTGTGCTTTGTGCCCATAGGGCGGGTGCTTGGCAGGTAATAATGCTGGGGATTGCGGCACTAGCTAGATATTGTCCCCCCCTTTGGGGCACTTAAAGACTTATTAATATAAAGATTTTAAGTTGATTTTCTCTGTTATGGAAAATTCATCATGGCCACAGTCACATAGTGTCTGCAGACTTTGCTCTCAAACCTAGACAACCCCTTTAAAACAAAATGTCTCCTATATGTTGGGTGTGATTGCAGAGAGATTTTGCCGCAGTCGTCCTTAGGCAGGAGTGATGTGTATCAGCCTTTCTGACTCCGTTCCTATGAATTCTATGCTTCGGATTTCCTAGGTTTCTGATCTCATCATACCCACCATGGAAACTGCCAGACAGACGTTCTTCCTGAATCTATATGTACAACATTCTGTTCCTTTGCTGTTTGTGGGACCAACGGGAACAGGGAAATCTGCCATTACCAACAGCTTCTTAATAAAGCTTCCAAAAGATAGATACATTGCCAACTGCATCAACTTCTCAGCCAGAACCTCTGCAAATCAGACCCAGGATATCATATTCTCCAAGCTAGATCGCAGAAGAAAGGGCTTGTATGGCCCGCCTGTCGGAAAGAAAGCTGTTGTGTTCGTAGGTAAGATGTTTTTCCAATGATTGATTAAGTAAGTATTAAATATTAAACGACCCCCTCTGGGAATATTCATTGTTGGCGTGGTGTGCTGTTTTAATCCGTAATTAAAATTAAGTTACATTAAAATGATTGTCAAAGACATCGAATTTAGCCAGTGGAATTACTGTACCATACACAAGACCAGACCGGGTCTGAGATTCATCCTTTGGCATTGGAAAGCTCAAATTCCCGTAGAGCCTCCCAGATGGGGGTCTGTATTACAAGTCTGACGATGGAGAACATCAAGACCAATATTAGTGATAATACTGCTATACATGGCTAAATAATACTGCTATTTATGGCTAACTAGTTCCACCGCCCTATAGCCACATAATAACAACCACATAGTGACAGAATGCCCCATACTGATCATTACCAAACTTGACTGTACCAAAACCAATATTACTAATAATACTGCTATATATGGCTAAATAATACTGCTATTTATGGCTAACTAGTACCACCGCCCTATAGCCACATAATAACAACCACATAGTGACAGAATGCCCCATACTGATCATTACCAAACTTGACTGTACCAAGACCAATATTACTAATAATACTGCTATATATGGCTAAATAGTACCACCGCCCTATAACCACATAATAGCAACCACATAGTGACAGAATGCCCCATACTGATCATTACCAAGCCTGACTCTACCAAGACCAATATTACTAATAATACTGCTATATATGGCTAAATAGTACCACCGCCCTATAACCACATAATAGCAACCACATAGTGACAGAATGCCCCCATACTGATCATTACCAAGCCTGACTCTACCAAGACCAATATTACTAATAATACTGCTATATATGGCTAAATAGTACCACCGCCCTATAACCACATAATAACAACCACATAGTGACAGAATGCCCCCATACTGATCATTACCAAACCTGACTGTACCAAGACCAATATTTCCATCATAAAAGACAAATAATAACACCTGACCATAACCACATCTTACTAGCCTATACATCAGTGTTAACACTATCATACTGATCATTAAGAAACACTACTAAAGGTACCGTCACATTAAGACTGATCGTACCACCATGCAGTGAGCAAATGTAAAATGGAAGATATCAGTGATTCATCGGTGACGTTCTCGTTGATCGTAGTCATTGCGCTTTTCTTTTCCTTTCGGCCCAGACCGTCATGACCACTTCTTCCATACCTTACTTGGCTTATGCAAGCACTGCCTAAACTCCTTCATTCGCATACAAATAAAGATGTGCTTATACTACGACATGTATGTTTTTTTATGCAGGCAGAGTCCCCTACATACTTGTATAAGTGGTTTAGTGCGCGTTTTGCAGGTGACAGAATCTCTTTAATTACTTCAGCTTTGCCGCTTTGCTGCCAATAAAATGCAACCTTAGGTTTGATCTTAGATAGAATTTAGGACATTAGTAACTTACACCCCACCACATTTTGGCCCTAGAGATGAAATTATGAAAAAAGTCAAAAATGCACTTGAAATAACATAGTGGAATTGCAATAAAAAGGTATTCCCTTCTCCAAGATTGCATCCCAACATGTATTAGGTGTAATAACAATAATATTAGCAAATGCCTCAAATTAGAAATGTAGTATAGTTCACCTCATTAGCTATATCACGTGCCCCATGTGCAGGGCACTGCAGAAGCTTATGTATCCATGGTCACGACCAATCATATAGTCACAGTTAGTTTTTAATAGTCGTAACCATGGATACCTAAGCTACTGCAATGTCCTGCACATGGGGTAAGCGACATAACTAATCAGTAGAACTATACTACATCTCTATTTAGACATATTTCATAATATCATTGTTATTATTACATGTACTACATATTGGGATAGGATCATAGAGATGAGAATATCCCTTTTATAGCAATTTCCTAGCATAATATTATATCTGTTACATTTTAGTGAATCAATGATCAGATGATCACATTTTACTATTTTTTTTTTTTTTAATTCTCATAATATTCCATTGTGATCAGTACCGTAATTGGCGGTTCTTTATTTTTGTCTAGATGATCTGAACATGCCAGCAAAAGAAATTTATGGAGCTCAGCCTCCAATTGAACTGTTGAGGCAGTGCATAGACCATGGACACTGGTACGACAGGAAGGACACTTCGCGCCTAGATATCGTTGATGTCTTATTTTTGTCCGCTATGGGGCCCCCTGGAGGTGGGAGGAATGACATTACTGGTAAGAACTAAAATATTACTGCTAATATGTATTATATAGAAAATAAAGTGTGTCTCCTTTGAGGCTAGATCCTTCCACATCTTATGTAATTAATTATTTTTCACATCAAAATAAAAAAGATTCCCAGCAGCACGATATAAATATCTGTAATACTTCATTTGACAGAGGAAATATTTCACCGCACATATTCATTTATATGGCCTTCATTGCCTGGTTTACGGCCGTATATCAAGATTTATAAGGCCTTATATTGCGCCTAGTAATAACATATTCTGGAAGTAAAACATAACGATTGTTGATTATTCAGTAATAATTTGAGAGTAGAGATAAATTAGATTGACACATATTGAAAAATCATTGAACAGGGAGGAGATTTATGTGAAGTAGAGTCAATGTGGATACAAATGGCAATCAATCATAGGCAATGATAAAACAAAAATATATAAGTGAATATATATATATTTATATATATATATATGTATATATATATATATATACACTAGATGGTGGCCCGATTCTAACGCATCGGGTATTCTAGAATATGTATGTAGTTTATTTATGAAGTTTCCAGAATAATGCAATTTATACACAGGATTCGGCCGGCCGGCCATGACCAATTAGTGAAGCTTGGTTCAAATTCCGCGCCAATTAGCGGGCGGACAGCGACTGTCGCTGATTGTTCGCGGCTGGGCGTGACCAATCAGTGAAGCCAGGGCCTGCTCCAGGTTTTTGAGGGCCCCGGGCGAAAGAGTCTCAGTGGGCCCCCCTCTTTAACACATACCACGATTCATGATGCACAGATACAGCAGAGAAATATAGCACAGCCAAGTAGCATATAACGCAGCCCACGTAGTATATAACACAGCCAAGTAGTATATAGCACAGCCACAAAGTACATTGCCCAGCCACGTAGTATATAGCACAGCCCACGTAGTATATAGCACAGCCAAGTAGCATATAACGCAGCCCACGTAGTATATAACACAGCCCACGTAGTATATAGCACAGCCACGTAGTACATTGCCCAGCAACGTAGTATATTGCCCAGCCACGTAGTATATAGCACAGCCCGCGTAGTATATAGCACAGACACGTAGTAATAATAATAATAATAATATTAATAATTTTATTTAGATAGCGCCAACATATTCCGCAGCGCTTTACAAATTATAGAGGGGACTTGTACAGACAATAGACATTACAGCATAACAGTTCAAAACAGATACCAAGAGGAATGAGGGCCCTGCTCGCAAGCTTAGAAACTATGAGGAAAAGGGGAGACACGAGAGGTGGATGGTAACAATTGCTTTAGTTATTCGGACCAGCCATAGTGTAAGGCTTGGGTGTTCATGTAAAGCTGCATGAACCAGTTAACTGCCTAAGTATGTAGCAGTACAGACACAGAGGGCTATTAACTGCATAAAGTGTATGAGAACATGATGCGAGGAACCTGATTATGGTTTAAGTTTTTTTTTTTTTTTTTAATGGGCCACACAGGGATAGTAAGGTTAATCGTTGAGGCGGTAGGCCAATCTGAACAAATGAGTTTTTAGGGCACACTTAAAACTGTGGGGATTGGGGATTAATCGTATTACCCTGGGTAGTGATTCCAAAGAATCGGCACAGCACATGTAAAGTCTTGGAGACAGGAGTGGGAGGTTCTGATTATTGAGGATGCTAACCTGAGGTCATTAGCGGAGCGGAGGGCACGGGTAGGGTGGTAGACTGAGAACAGAGGAGATGTAGGGTGGTGCTGAGCCATGGTGTGCTTGTGGATGAGGGTAATAGTTTTGTACTGGATTCTTGAGTGGATGGGTAACCAGTGTAATGACTGGCACAAGGTAGAGGCATCGGTGTAACGGTTGGTGAGGAATATGATCCTGGCTGAAACATTCTGGACAGATTGGAGCGGGCAGAGTTTGGTAAGAGGGAGGCCGATTAGTAGAGAGTTACAATAGTCCAGACGAGAATGAATAAGTGAGACAGTGAGAGTTTTTGCAGAGTCGAAAGTAAGAAAAGGGCGAATTCTAGACATGTTTTTGAGATGCAGATAAGAAGAGCGAGCCAGTGATCCGATGTAGGGGGTGAATGAAAGCTCAGAATCAAGGATGACCCCAAGGCAGCGGGCATGTTGCTTTGGAGTAATGGTGGAACCGCACACGGAGATGGCAATGTCAGGCAAAGGTAGGTTAATAGAGGGAGAAAACACGAGGAGTTCAGTTTTTGACAGGTTCAGTTTCATAGATAGAGGGAGGACATGATGTTAGAGACAGTGGTAAGACAATCACTGGTGTTTTCTAAAAAGGTCGGCGTTAGATCAATAGAAGAAGTGCATAATTGGGCGTCATCAGCATAGAGATGGTACTGGAAACCAAATCTACTGATTGTTTGTCCAATAGGGGCAGTATACAAAGAGAAGAGGAGGGGGCCTAGGACTGATCCTTGAGGAACCCCAACAGTAAGGGGAAGGTGAGAGGAGGAGGAACCAGCAAAACATACAGTGAAGGATCGGTCAGAGAGATAGAAGGAGAACCAGGAGAGAACGGTGTCCTTGAGGCCGATGGAGCGGAGCATAGTGAGGAGGAGCTGATGATCCACAGTATCGAATGCTGCAGAGAGATCCAAGAGAATTAGCATGGAGTAGTGACCATTAGATTTAGCTGTTAGTAGGTCATTAGAGACTTTAGTGAGGGCAGTTTCAGTAGAGTGTAAAGAGCGGAAGCCAGATTGAAGAGGGTCTAGAAGAGAGTTATCTGAGAGATAGGGGGTAAGACGGGAGTGGACCAGGCGTTCGAGGAGTTTAGAGATGAAGGGAAGATTAGAGACAGGTCTATAATTAGCGGCACAGTTTTGATCGAGGGATGTTTTTTTAAGTAATGGATGTATGATGGCATGCTTAGTAGTAAATACCACAGACACTTAGTATATTGCCCAGCCACGAAGTATATTGCCCAGCAACGTAGTATATTGCCCAGCCACGTAATATATTGCACAGCCACGTAGTATATTGCACAGCCACGTAATATACTGCACAGCCACGTAGTATATAGCACAGCCACGTAGTATATAGCACAGAGACGTAGTATATAACACTGCCCATGCAGTATATAACACAGACCACGTAGAATAGAGCACAGCGATGTAGTATATTGCCCAGCCATGTAATATATACCACCGCCACGTAGTATATAGCACAGCCCACATTGTATATAGCACAGAGATGTAGTATATAACACAGCCCACGTAGTATATAGCAATGCGGGCACCATATCCCTGTTAAAAAAAGAATTAAAATAAAAAATAGTTATATACTCACCCTCCGTCGGCCCCCGGATCCAGCCCAGGCGTTTACCGACGCTCCTCGCGATGCTCCGGTCCCAAGAGTGCATTGCGGTCTCGCGAGATGATGACGTAGCGGTCTCGCGAGACCGCTACGTCATCATCTCGCGAGACCGCAATGCATGGAACGGTTACCGGAGCGTCGCGAGGAGCCGGAAATGACTGGGCTGGATCCGGGGGGGCCAACGGAGGGTGAGTGTATAATGACTTTTTTTTAATTATTATTATTTTTAACATTAGATCTTTTTACTATTGATGCTGCATAGGCAGCATCAATAGTAAAAACTTGGTCACACAGGGTTAATAGCAGCGGTAACGGAGTGCGTTACACCGTGGCATAACACGGTGTAACGCAGCCATTAACCCTGTGTGAGCGCTGACTGGAGGGGAGTATGGAGCGGGCACTGATGGCAGGGGAGTAGGGAGCTGCCATTTCGCCGCCGGACTGTGCCCGTCGCTGATTGGTCATGGCCGTTTTGCCGCGACCAAACAGCAACTTGGGATTTCCGTGACAGACAGAAAGACGGAAGTGACCCTTAGACAATTATATAGTTGATATACACACATAAGTATGAAAATATATGTGTATGTATATATATATATTTATATGTATATATATATATATATATATATATATATATATATATACAGCAGAATTTCATCATAAAAATCCCTGTGTTGGTTCTAGCCCAGATATATACCGTATATAGACTCTGTATATTCTGTATATTTGCCCACCTGCATGAGGAGCATCAGCTATCTATACAGAGTGATTGGGAAGATAAGTGAAGTTCTTAGGTTGGTCAACATTATTGGTATTTCTAAGTCATCCAGAGAATTAGAAATATATTAAAATACATTATATGTACAAGTTGTTAAAGAAAAACGCCCATGTTGAAATACATATATATATAGTTTTGCATAACTTGACATTTATTCATTGAAATCCCTGCTATTTCTATGCCTAGGAGTCCAGTGGGCGGTCCTAATCAGGGACTGACCGCTATCTATAAATCCACATTCATACAAATAAACTATGTAGAACTGCCCACTGGACTCCTAAGCTTAGAAAGAAGAAGGGTTTCATGCATAACATACTGGTTAAGCTGAATCTTTTCCTAAATACTTACTGTATACAGTTGGAAGAGAAAACATTTCTCCCATAAAATTATGGCAATTACTCTTGTTTTGTTATACACATATTTATTTAATTTCTAAAAATTACAGAAAAAGGCAAATCGGGCATAATTCCACACTAAACCCCTAAGATTGGCCTGACAAAATTGTTGGCACCTTTATAAAAATTTGGAGTAAACAACTTTGTTTCAATCATGTGATGCTCGTTCAAACTCGCCTGTGGCAAGTAACAGGTGTGGGCAATATGAAAACTAAATCGTGAGCCCAGCTGATGACAGGCTGTGGTATGTAGAGTAGTAACCTCAGTACAGTGATGCAGAGTATGTTGGAACTACAGTATATAAGCATCAAGGATTTAATATATATGTTGCACCCATTTTTCAACATACATAAATGCCTTAATTAAAACTTAATCTGTCAGCAGGTGTTTGCCAACTAATCTGAGAGCAGCATAATGTAGATACCCTGATTCCAGAGATATGTCACTTATTTGTGCTACTTGGTGTAGTGTTTATAAAATCACTGTTTCATTAGCAGGTGATTATCACTAGAGGACTAGTAAACCTGCTGCAATGTAGTCCTCTGTATTCATGAGCTCTGCATAACCCCTCCCCCACCTAATTGGCAGCTTTCTGCCTATGCACAGTAGACACAGAAAACCTCCAATCAGTGGTGTGGGCGGGGTTATACAGAGCTCAGCATTCAGAGGAGAGCAGATAAGAGTGATTTTATCAAAACTGCAGCAAGTCGCCCAGTAAGTGATACATCACTGGAATCAGGGTCTCTGCCCATGTTGCTTTCAGATTACATGGCAAAAACCTGATGACAGATTCCCTGTAAAGCGAATCATGTACAGCACTAGATCACACATCGCGTGAAATGAGAGTCTAAGCTTTGCTTCACCTATATTGTTATTCCAGCATAAATAAAATTATCCCATGCTAAAACATGATTACCAGATCACCATGAGATCCCCTGGTGATCTGATTAGTCTGGTGCCTTCGCCATGCCCTGAACATGTATTACAGTAATATTCCCCCCTTCCACTTTCATCTTCGCCTCCTGTTATGATCAGATGAATGAATGTGTATGATGCGTATGACTGAACTGAGTCAAGCAGCCTCGCAAATATCTGCTGTTCCCTATTAATAAAAACAGGAAAGCCGTAAACAGCAGCGCGGCAGGAGTGACTCTCAACACGCCGCACAATGACTGGTGCCGTGGATAATTTATTCCGTCACCTCCGACTGCTCCACTTTTGCGGAAGTTTCCTCATAGAGCCCAATAGTTATTTGATGAGCGATACATGGCTGTGCAAGGATCTGGCGCATTTACTGTATTCACATATTAACCCCTAGGGCACTGGCTGGATGGCGGAAAACAGTTATTCGTCCGCATGTGTTGTGTTTCCTTCAGCGTGCTCTTTTTATATGGCTCCTGTGGTCCGAGCATTTTTATACTCTGTTTCCTCCATTATTATTATTATTCTCTTTTTTTTTATTCTTCTTTATGCTTTTGTGACGTTACATCTTTTTTTTTTTTTTTGCAGGTCGCTTCACTCGGCACTTGAATATAGTTTCTATCAACGCTTTTGACGATGAAACATTGACAAAAATATTTTGCTCCATATCAGACTGGCATTTTGGCAAAGGATTTGATATTTCATTTCTCAGGTATTTGCTGTGAAGAGTATACTTCATGTGCAAAAGGACTCCTAAGCGAAGAAATAGCAAGGATTTTAAGTTATATTGAATCTTTTCATACATGCTTTCTTTATATGCGTTTTATGGATAAAAGAGTCAGTATAACTTGTAATTTGTTCATTCCAATCCCTACTCTTTTTTATGCTTAAGAGTCCAGTGGGCGGTCTTAATCAGTGATTGACATTGACTTCTATTTGCGCAGCTCTTTTTCTCTTTATTATTATTTATATTATTATTTAATATTAGTATGTTATTGTTAGTGTTGATATTAATTCTAGTATTACTAGTATAATTATTATCTGTTATCTGAAAGTGAAATTTACTACTGGTGATTTGGAAGAATAATATTATGTGTTCTCTTTCAGATTGGGAAAACTCATGATACAAGCCACTATGGCCATTTACAAGACAGCTGTGGCAAATTTCCTGCCAACTCCTTCCAAATCTCATTATGTTTTTAACTTACGAGACTTCTCCCGGGTTGTGAGAGGAGTGCTGCTGTGTCCTCACACTCACCTACAGGTGACTCAGAACTCATATTTTATGGGTTTGTATACATATACTAGATAAGAAAAAAAAACGAAGTATAAAAAGTATAAAAAAAAATGTATTAAATGATTATAGATACATATTGAAAAAGATCATTATTAACAAACAATAGCAAAAAAAAAAAGAAGAAAAAGGACAAATGACCCTAGTAAAAGGCATGGGTCCAAGACATCAATAATACATATGCAGTCATGTATACATATACTAGATAAGAAAAAAAAAATTGGAGTGCTATACAATATATAAAAAGTATCAAAAAATCTTTATTAAATGATTATAGATACATGTTGAAAAAGATCATTGTTAACAAACAATAGCAAAAAAAAAAAGAAGAAAAAGGACAAATGACCCTAGTAAAAGGCATGGGTCCAAGACATCAATAATACATATGCAGTCTTGTATACATATACTAGATATGAGAAAAAAACAAAAAATTGGAGTGCTATACAATATATAAAAAGTATCAAAAAATCTTTATTAAATGATTATAGATACATGTTGAAAAAGATCATTATTAACAAACAATAGCAAAAAAAAAAGAAGAAAAAGGACAAATGACCCTAGTAAAAGGCATGGGTCCAAGACATCAATAATACATATGCAGTCTTGTATACATATACTAGATATGAGAAAAAAAATTTGGAGTGCTATACAATATATAAAAAGTATCAAAAAATCTTTATTAAATGATTATAGATACATGTTGAAAAAGATCATTATTAACAAACAATAGCAAATTAAAAAAAGAAGAAAAAGGACAAATGACCCTAGTAAAAGGCATGTTTCCAAGACATTAATAATAAATAAACAAAAAAAAAATCAAGGCAATTTCAATGATTATGCTGCCATGCTGCACATAGTATCAGAGACCAAACCATCTAAAACCCGCTGAGGGTGTTCCCTCAAAACATTATAGTTCTGTTGCATGTCAAGGACAATAGTACAATTGTATCCATTAGTGCTTACCCATGATGTAGGTGTAAATATGCTGAGGAGCCAGATCCCTGACGCGCATTTCGTGTTAGCTTTATATATATATGTTTGAACCAGTGATCCCTTTAAAAAAATCTTTTCTCTCCTGTTAAAGCCCTACTGCTATCCATTTTCATATTTCATGGAAGCCTGGTGCAGGAGAAAGTGAAATTATATATAATTCTAGATTTGGGCTTAAATGGTGCCTTCTTCATTGCCAAGTATCCATGAGTTTTGTCCGAGTTGCTCAGACAGCTCTGACTATATGGGGAAATCCATGGGGGGCGTACATCACATAATCCCAGTACAGGTGGTGCCAATAGAGTCTGCCTTTGTCCCAGAAAACAACTGTCTTACCTAGGTTGGCACTATATTCTGTCTTTACACTTGCAGCATTGTACTTACAGCAGGAGCTGCCGGCCTATGCTGCTGAGAGCTCCTGCTGCAAGTGTAAAGAGAGGCCATGTTGCCTATCTGGGTAAGACCGTTGTTTTGTATGAGCGGTGGAAGAAGGTGACATTAAAATAAGGCGATGATATCTGGGGGGAAATGAGAGTGAGAAATCATTGATAATGGAGAGGGAGAAATAACACTCAAGGAGGAAGAGAGATGATACTGGATAGGGGTGAGAGTAGAAGACATGATACTTGGGGGGTAAAGGAGTAAATAATTCCTGGAGGGAGGGAGAAAAATTACACCTCGTGGGTGGGAAGAGGAAGGAGAGGTGATACCTGGCAGGTAAGGTGAGAAGATGGATAACTAATACCTGTGATTGCTTATAACTAGGGAGGAATCTGAGTTGATACTGATTTGGGGATGTATTTTTATGGGAAGGGGAGTAGATGGTACTTGGAGAGGAACGATACCTTGAGAGAAGAAGGAGATCTGATACCTAAATGGGGGATAAGATGTAGAGAGGTACTGAAGTTTAAAACCTGGAGGAAGGAGAAAAAGTAGGTGCAAGAGATGGTGGATTTGGTGAAGCGTTCTCTTAGGGAGGATGATACCTTTGGGGTTGGAGATAACACCTTAGGTTGAGATGATCCGAGGTAATAAAGAGGAGAAGAAGAAACATTGTGGACAGCGGTGTACATAATCCTTACATGATCCTATGGGGGGGATGATCTTCATTTGGTACATCAGTAACATGTAGGAGACAAAGCTAAGAAGGCACAACTACAGAATCAGTCCTTTGCCATTGGTTTCCTACATCATGAACTAGTAATCCAGAATTCATCCTGATATTTTTTTTCTTTTGTTTTTCAGGACAATGATAAGTTAATCAGACTTTGGATACATGAGGTTTACCGTGTGTTTTATGACCGCCTGATTGATCCCGAGGACAGGCAGACTTTCTTCCATATGGTCAAGGAGACAACTTCTAATTGCTTTAAGCAGAGTGTTGACAAGGTGCGGGCCTTTGATTTGCTCTGATGGTTTAACACCATATAGTTTATGGAGGACTGGTCAGAATTGTGGTGTCACCAACTGGAATTATGATATTACCACGATTAATGAATGGAACATTCTAGAAAAATATTTACACTGTGTGCAGAAATATTAGGCAAGTTGTATTTTGATCACGTGATACTTTTTATACATGTTGTCCTTGAGAGCCAACTACCAATTAAATAAATCAGGTGATGTGCATCTCTGTAATGAGGAGGGGTGTTGTCTAATGACATCAAAACCCTATATAAGGTGTGCTTAGTTATTAGGCAACTCCCTTTCCTTTGGCAAAATGGGACAGAAGAGAGATTTGATGGGTTCTGAAAAGTCCAAAATTGTGAGATGTCTTGCAGAGGGATGCAGCAGTCTTGAAATTGCCAAACTTTTGAAGCGTGATCACTGAACAATCAAGCGTTTCATGGCAAATAGCCAACAGGGTCGCAAGTAGCGTGTTGGGCAAAAAAGGCGCAAAATAACTGTCCATGAATTGAGGAAAATCAAGCGTGAAGCTGCCAAGATGCCATTTGCCACCAGTTTTGCCATATTTCAGAGCTGCAACGTTACTGGAGTAACAAAAAGCACAAGGTGTGCAATACTCAGGGACATGGCCAAGGTAAGGAAGGCTGAAAAATGACCACCTTTGAACAAGAAACATAAGATAAAATGTCAAGACTTAAGACTGATTTCTCAAAGGTTTTATGGACTGATGAAATGAGAGTGACTCTTGATGGGCCAGAGGCTGGATCAGTAAAGGGCCGAGAGCTCCACTCCGACTCAGATGCCAGCAAGGTGGAGCTGGGGTACTGGTATGGGCTGGTACCATCAAAGATGAACTTGTGGGACCTTTTCGTGGTTGAGGATGGAATGAAGCTCAACTCCCAGACCTACTGCCAGTTTCTGGAAGACAACTTCTTCAAGCAGTGGTACAGGAAGAAGTCGGTATCGTTCAAGAAAAACATGATTTTCATGCAGGACAATGCTCCATCACATACCTCCAACTACTCTATAGCCCCCTTGTTCACCTGATATGAACCATATGGAGAACCTGTGGTCCCTCATAAAATGTGAGATCTACAGGGAGGGAAAACATTCCACCTCTCGGAACAGTGTCTGGGAGGCCGTGGTGGCTGCTGCACGCAATGTTGATCTTAAACAGATCAAGCAACTGACAGAATCTATGGATGAAGGCTGCTGAGTGTCATCATAAAGAAAGGGGCTATATTGGTCACTAATTTTTTGAGGTTTTGTTTTTGCAAGTCAGAAATGTTTATTTCTAAATTTTGTGCAGTTATATTAATTTACCTGGTGAAAATAAACAAGTGAGATGGGAATATATTTGGGTTTTATTAAGTTGCCTAAAAATTCTGCACAGTAATAGTTACCTGCACAAACAGATATCCTCCTAAGATAGCCAAATCTAAAAAAAAAACGCTCCAACTTCCAAAAATATTAAACTTTAATATTTATGAGTCTTTGGGTTGATTGAGAACATAGTTGTTGATCAATAATAAAAATAATCCTCTAAAATACAACTTGCCGAATAATTCTGCACACAGTGTAGAATTGAGAGTCCTCAGTGGTTGATACCTTTTAATGGCTAACTGAAAAGATGGTAACAAATTGCAAGCTTTCCAGACTACTCAGGTCTCTTCATCAGGCATAGACTAATAGATATTCTGGAGAATCGCATATTTATGCACAACATAGCACAGAAAAAAAAACAAACAAACAAACAAACAAAAAAACATAGATAAGACAGGAGACATGAAGCAGAATTACCATGAGTGATAAACAGTTACGTCCATAAATATTGGGCCAGCTCTTAGATAAGGATTGTTTTATTGTCCTCTGGTTGGGGTCTGGTTCTCTTGTGATGACCCCACAGAGGTAGAGGGTATTCTTAAACCCCTGGTAAAGGATACACCCAGCTTCATTCAGGACACAACTGTGATGTGATGTTTTTTTCTGTGCTATGTTGTGTATAAATATGTGATTCTCCAGAATTTGTTTTAGTCTTTGCCTGATGAAGAGACCTGAGTAGTCTGGAAAGCTTGCAATTTGTTACCATCTCTTCAGTTAGCCATTAAAAGGTATCAACAACGGAGGACTCTCAATTCTAAATATGTTTCTATGTACTGGCTAACACGACGGTTCCAAGATATATATCTTTCCTGTATGGAACATTCTAGTCATTCATATAAGTGACTTTATAATACATGGATAGGCTGAGATGGAGCCACTCTTAACTAACTGATATAAGTGGTTATCCTAAGCTGGAGAAAAGCCCCTCTAAGTCATGTATTTACTCTAATAGAGAATATGGAATGGGCTGTCTTCATGAGAAACCTCCTTTAAATAATTATTCTTTCAGCGGATTCTTTAAGTTTACTTATAGAAAAATCTGATTACTAATCCTAACCGCTAGAGCTCGATTGTAGCCAAGCTGCATTTAACCGTATATATTAATTCAGTTTCTCTGTAAAGGATATTTGGGAAGATCGGAACCAAGAGGTTTGAGATGAATCAAAACACACTTGTCTTGAGATCTTGCTGCCATCATCACTGCCAAAAGCCATCTTCTAGGCAGCAGGAAGCTGGGCGGCCCGCATCAGCTGCTGAGGAGACAGGCCCGGGGGGCACTTGCCCTTCTGCCACCCGGCCCAGCCCGCCTCTGATCATGCCCAGCTTTTTGTCAGAGAGAATTCATACAAAAAAATCCTAAAGTTTAAAGTAATACTCCTTTTTCAGCCATTCAGTCACTAGTAATATCTTATGTAGTTGTTCCTTTCTGTCTGAAAATTCATGGCATACTTCCGCTTAGCTAGATCCTGTGATCATGTGGGGATCCCATGAAAATTACATGGCTTTATGTTCCCTCCATGAGGTCATCATCTCAGTTACCAAAAGCTCTTGAATTATGAAATTGCATGTAATGTGCTAAAACTTTTCTTCACGGGAGAAGTGGGAGAACAAATATCGCAGTTGATGATGATGATTATACAGCTAATGTCACACAGTTATAATGCAGGAAATCACAATTCAGTCTTCTGCATACTGGTAATATCCCCGCTGAATTCCAGTATCTGCTGTGGCTATAGTGTTACCACAGCAAATAGAGCTGGTACTGGTTCTTGATGGCCATGTGATTCTGTGCTGAAGCTTCATGAGATTGATAGCAGAGCTCAGAAGAGAAAGGAACAGAGTGAAATTGGAAGTTCGAGATGGAGTCTGAAGAGAAGAAAATTGGTTTGCAGGGCATGGCAGTAAGAAGTGCAGAGATTTATAAGCAATAAGGTTGTGGGTGGCTGCAGGGATACAAAAAAACAAATCTCTTTTTATAGTAGCCATTATGTACTATAGATTACCATTTAGAAATACATGTACAGGCGTTAGACAAATGTTCCAATTTGTATATTGATTAAACTTATTTCTGCAATTCCTTTTTGTTAGAACACTCCCCCTCCAGAATTTAGCTAATCACAGGACCTTTTGATGCTTAAATCCCCACATGATCATCTCCAATCTATAGATTAACCTGGCAATAATTGTTTAATCTTCATGTAGCGCCACCTCAGGTGAAATGAAGCATTGCAGTCTACCTACTTTGCTGTCTGTTAAATACAGAGACATGTTGGGTCCTCCAGAGTACATTGTGAATCATTTTCTAGTTTAGTGGTGGTGGGGGAGTGATTCATTGTGTGCTTTTTACTAAACAAAGACTTTAAGCATTATTTGTGTCATTAAAAAGCCAGGGAAAAATGAAATAGGATTTAGACAATTAATTTGCATATTAATAGGCTCAAAGTTTAGAAAGCAGATATGGATTAGAGACATTTCATTATTACATACATTATACGGTGCAACAATTACAAGTTCACAATAACAACAGCAGGTTTTTAATGAATGATGGTATCTTTTTTATGTTATGTCATAAACTATATACTTTCTGGCTGAGCTCTACTTTTCACTGAGTTAAACTGGCTATACACATTAGTTAGCATTCAGTCGACAGCTATCACACTGTCTCCTCCATACACTGAGGCACTCAGCACGACTGAGTAACCCTGCTCCCTCTATGTGGGACACTGATGCACTCGGCACGGCTGAGTAATCCTGCTCCCTCTATGTGGGACACTGATGCACTTGGCACGGCTGAGTAATCATGCAACCTTCTATATGGGACACTGATGCACTCGCCACGGCTGAGTAATCCTGCTCCCTCTATGTGGGACACTGATGCACTCGGCACAGCTGAGTAATCCTGCTCCCTCTATGTGGGAAACTGATGCACTTGCCACAGCAGAGTAGAATAATCCTGCTCCCTCTATGTGGGACATTGATACACTCACCTCGGCTGAGTAATCCTGCTCCCTCTACGTGGGACACTGATGCACTTGGCACGGCTGAGTAATCCTGCGCCCTCTATATGGGACACTGATGCACTTGGGATGGCTGAATAACCCTGCTCCCTCTATATGGGACACTGATGCAATTGGCACGACTGAGTAATCCTGCGCCCTCTATATGGAACACTGATGCACTTGGCACTGCTGAGTAATCTTGATTCTCAACTCCAGTCCTCAAGACCAACTAACAGGTCAAGTTTTCAGGATATCCTTAGTATTGCACAGGTGACAATTTCATCACCTGCTCAAGCATTAATTCCATCACATATGCAATACTAAGGAAATCCTGAAAACATGACCTGTTGGTGGGTCTTGAGGACTGGAGTTGAGAAACACTGGTCTAGATAATCCGTGAGCATCCTACATGCCAACTTTTCAAAAGAACCTGCCAGTATTGAGCACGGCATGGCCTTGCTTAGCAAAAAGATCTTGTCCCATTTTGGATTGTATGGCAAATCCTATGGATGTGCCATAACACTACTTCTATAGAGAGAATCTGGGAAGACAGTAACACAATAGGGTCTTAGCCTAGTAAAAAGTAGCAAGTGATAAGGGAGGGTTTCTCACCTGACCAGGGTTGTGAAACACAACCATTTAATGCACTTAAGGCTGCTGCAGACCAACAAGGATGCCAAGATGCCAACAGTGGGGAAGAATGGGTTAATCCTGTGCTGCCTGGACAGAGGGAGTCATTGAACAGATGAAGTGGAATAATTAGGTGCAGTTTATTTGTCAACGCGTTTCGAAGTTTCACACTTCTTCATCAGGACAAACCACAGCCTGTACACTGTGTAAATGGAGAATACTTGCACATTACATAATTATTCATGTTTACAGATTTAGAAAGTGTCAAACTAAAAACAAATTAATATGAGTGATATTCCGCCATTCTGAAAGGCAGTAAAATTTTCAGTCTGTCTGTGCAGATATTTAGGAACCAATTTGTTTTATTGTTGGAAGAATTTCACATTGGCGTCATTGCCTGACATCTTACTAACGATCTTCACAAATCATTTCCAGAAACTTCACGGCAGAATTGTATCAGAAATGAAAGTCCATTTAGTAAAATGTCAAATGATGACTTCACCCTTTAGAATTACCAACACTCAAACGGAAAAAATTAGCAATGTGAATTTTGTAACAAATTTTGTAAAACTGTGAGTCGGTTTAACGTACTGGTTTAACATCCATCAATTGCAGATTAAAAACTTCTTAAAGGGAATCTGTCAGCAGGTTTTTGCTATATAATTTGAGAGCAGAATAACACCCAACACGAGTTTCGGCGTCTAGCCTTCATCAGGCAATACCTGCATCTGTTGCTGCTGTCTAACAGCTGCAGGGACTTGAACATATTATTCGAGCACGCCTAAGATATTCAGATAACACCTTATCCGAGCACGTTCGCTCGTCACTAGTTATTATACCTTTGTCACAATATCTCTTCCAAGTCTAAGTCTCTCTCACTTTCCTTAAGGCCCCTATACACTTTATACTAATTTCAGATGAATCCATCAATATCCAAATATCCGCCAACAGTGTGATGTGTATGGTGCTCTCCTGACTCTCCCTTGACAAGGGAGGAAAAGGATCTGGCACTTTGGATTTCGCCCAGCTGATTTTTTTTATCCAAAGTCTGGCTGCGACTCTCTCACAGATAACACAGAGGTGCTCGGCCAAGCTGAGCATTCCTGTGGAAGTAGGAGAGGTAGCTGTCTGCGGAATGACTCTTCAAAAACATTGTGGCCACCCTAGAGACATAGAATTATGCCTTCATAAATCCATACGATCACGCTGTCATAACTCTTTTGTACTAAAATAGATGAATATTTGATATGTAAAATCTTTATTGGTATACCACTGTATGGGCACCAAAAGTAATTCTAACTTGTCATGAATGAGGGGAGCAAAACCATAGTTTTCTACAGGTTTTATGTGAAAGAACACGTACATGTTAGATGTGCTACCTTCAGAGAGCAATCATACTGATTATCATGTTTCTTGTCTTCCAGGTTCTAAGCCACTTGACACCTACTGGAAAAGTGGTTGATGACAACATCAGAAGCCTCTTCTTTGGAGACTTTTTTAAGCCTGACAGTGACTCTAAAATATATGATGAAATAACAGATCTGAAACACTTAACGTCAGTCATGGAACATTACTTAGATGAATTTAATAATGTAAGCAAAGCTCCAATGTCTTTGGTCATGTTTAAGTTCGCCATCGAACACATCTCAAGAATTTGTCGCGTATTGAAGCAAGACAATGGTCATCTGCTCCTGGTTGGAATTGGAGGGAGCGGTAGACAGAGCGCTACCAAACTGGCCACCTTCATGAACGCTTTTGAGCTCTTTCAAATAGAAATAACAAAGAATTACACCATCAATGAATGGCGCGATGACATCAAGAAAGTTATGCTACAGGCTGGGGTGGCTGGCAAGAACACAGTCTTTCTGTTTTGCGACAATCAAATTAAAGATGAGGTGTTCGTTGAAGATATCAACATGTTATTAAACACCGGAGATGTCCCTAATATTTTCCCAGCAGATGAGAAAGCAGAAATAGTTGAGAAAATGCAGTCCACTGCAAGAGCGGAGGGGAAAAAGATTGAAGCTACCCCTATGGCTATGTACAACTACTTCATCGAGAGAGTCAAGGCTAACTTACACATTGTGCTGGGTGAGGAGACTTAAGTATGGCTGGTTTAATCCAGGCCCTACTTGTTGTGCTGAATGTAACAATAGATTGTTATTTTCCTTTTAGCAATGAGCCCCATTGGTGATGCCTTCCGAAATCGGCTGAGAATGTTTCCATCATTGATCAATTGTTGCACCATTGACTGGTTCCAGACTTGGCCTACTGATGCCTTAGAAATGGTGGCAAACAAGTTCTTAGAAGATGTGGACCTTGAGGATGACATTAGAAAAGAGTATGTTGTGCAGATGGTTAAGGTGTTTTTCTGGGTTAAATAAAGTGTTTTCCTAGGGGGCTGAAACATTTATGGCTTACTGTAGCCTATCACGGCATGCTGGGTTGCTTTTTCACAACAGCTGGAGAAGCACAGGTTGAAAAACACAACTCCACAACATTATCTAGACAACACTGAAATCGCTAAACTAAAATCTGTGCATGCCCCTGTTCTTCCCTCTGTGCTACAATATATCACCAGCCTGGCATTCAACATCGGCATCTGATGCTGTTTCCAGGTGTCCATGCACCGAGTCTGTGGTTTCTGCTGGAGATGGATGAGTAGGTGACATCTTCTTCACTGGGTGGTGCAGGTGCTGTCTCAGCAAATAGTTGCAACACACTTTCGTAAGTCTATTAGTGTTGTTGGGGATTCCACCAAGCCAGGTTGGTAATGTTTTTGTTGACCAGCATTTCCGGAGCTGGTCAGAAAGTGCAATTGGTTTTCCTTGCTATGACTAATAGGAAACAGCACACCCTATTTAAACTCCCAGGAGTTGCCAGTTATTATTTGGTTAACTCTGGTTTGCTTTTCCCGATGTTTTGGTTACAAGCTAGTTCAGCTTCAAACTTTATCTGATATTTGACTCCCCTTGATTTTGACCTTTTTTTTTTTTACTTGACTGACAGGTACTTGACCCTGGCAATTCTCTTGACTTTACTATGTCTCCAAATTTTTGCCCTATTTTTGATACTCCAGTTGTTGGCCTGTTTAGTTTTTCTATCTCAAGCTCACTCCTTTGGGAAGCAGCTACTCCATGCATGCACACCAGTGGGCCCTCGTGTAAGGGCAGGGCCGGACTGGCCATCTGGCAATTCTGGCAAATGCCAGAAGGGCCTGTCTGGTCGTGGGCTGCCTTGTCTGCTATGTTGTTAGCAGAATCGGTGTTCTCAAGATATCCATACTGTTAAGAGTTGTGACGGAGCACAAAGTCACTGACTGTCACTTACCCCAGCAGGCCATGGGTATCATTAGAAATTTTGGTCTTGTAGTACATCTTGCTTTTCTCCATTCAGGGTAATATGTACCATATTGGTACTTGGGAACGGGGACAGCATGGGCCTGTGTGATTTCAAATGCCAGGACTGAATTTCAGTCCCAGTCCATACCTGTGTAAGGACCACACCCCTCTACAGGGTCTAAAGGGGATGGCCACTTTCTTTGGTTAATGCAATGTTCTTCTCAACCTGAACAGCATTTCTGTCCATAAAATGGCTGCTGTTGGAGGAGAAGGTGACCAAACTAGTCAATCAGCCTCCTCCAACAGAAATGCAGCTTTCATGTGTAAGATGTTTTTCAATCGGAGGATGCTGATTGACTGGTTTGGGCATATGCTTCTCTATCAGCAGACATTTTACGGACAGACGTGCTGGTCAGTTGGTGAAGAAAGCTGAAGTAAAAAAAGAAAGTGACCAATGTGCCTCAGGGACCTCCTAAGCAGAGTGTCTTGCACCGAGTCTGCCCCAAGAGTCCCTCTGGCTGCATCTCTATCAACACTGAGTCATAATGTCCTTCGTCCCAGAGAGGCAGAGATAATCACTTTGCCACCACTATGACCAAGGAATGGGGACTTCCAAGTACGATTTTACTCCCCGGTCTGATCTGACACTAAGGAAAGGGGATGTTTCTTGTGCTCCCGCTGATGTCATGAAGATTATCAAGATTATCAGGACACCACCAGGAGCACCAGTGATGGATGGTTCTTTTCATTGCTACCAGTGAGTGGTTTGACACTGAAGTATATTTTGGTCTCTAGTTTAGAAGACAGGTGTTTCCCGTTACAACATCACTGGAAGAGCTAGTTTTGTTTCTTCAAACCACCAATGTTGCTCCGGCCTACATTTTGACTGACAAATATTGTTGTCTGGAGCAATACCTACTCATCAGTGTAGGACAGTGATGTGCGGATAATGGAAATAGTGAAAGGCTGGTGATACTATGTAACATGGAAAAGAGAACACAGACAATGGTTTAGGGATGGCGTTGGCTTCCAGATAATAGAAAGTTGCCCATTTTATAATGTACAGAAAAAAAAATAGCAAGTTTCTCTTTCAACGAACCTAACTTATTAGAATAGAGAATAACAACTGTATGCCTGTCTCTACAATGTCTAGGGTCGTTTCCATGTGCAAGCTTTTCCAAGAAAGTGTAAAAGAATTGTCTGACAGCTACTATAGCACACTCCGGAGACACAACTACGTCACGCCAACCTCCTACTTGGAGCTCATCCTTACATTCAAGACACTGCTGAACAGCAAAAGGCATGAGGTTGATACTATGAGGAACCGATACCTTGTTGGACTGGAGAAACTAGATTTTGCAGCCTCTCAAGTAAGTTCAAAATCAGGAGAAGGTTATTTATGGATAATTACACATTCCGATACTATTATCTGATCTGAAGTCCTCGGAGATCTCCATTTATTTTTGGTACTGTTATGCTCCGAGAGTCTATTTGGCCTCCTAAACTGAATGACCTCGGTACTACTATGTATCGTAAGGGAAATGTGTTCCCGATTTTTTGTTGTGTGGCCTCTTTCTCCTTGAGGAGTCTGAATGAAAGCAACTATATTTTTTTTATTTTTGCCTTGGCTATGGCCATCATACCTCTTATTGGTCAAACACTATTTATCGCACAGTAGCCCTTGAGCTGTAGGCTCTGTCCAGGGCTGTTCGAGAGTTTAGTGTCGTAATGATATAACTGATGAATTGTAGAAAAAATGGTTTTAGAAATAAAGCAGCTCTCTGTGTACTACATTGTGTCCATGGTTGGACCAAGCGGCACGTGGGCAGCTAGTCCGAGCAGTCATAATTGTTTTAACGCATATAAACGCATGCGTTTTTAATGTTAAATATAGGGAAAAAAACACATGCGTTTATATGTGTTAAAACGCAGCGGCAAAAAACGCAAATGTGAAACCAGCCTAAGAGTTTAATGAGTGCGCAACACAAAGATACCGGGGAATAAGAAACACGTCAAGCAATCTAGGTCAGTTTATGGAGAATTCATTTTTTTTGTACACGTTTGACGACGCATGCGTCGTTTCTATGCTTGCGTTTTGTTGCGGAAATGCAACATGTAGTTTCTAGAGGCGTTTTTGGCGGCAAAAAACGTATTGCTGCCTATGTAACCGCATGCGTTTTTAAGCACATGCGTTTGGTTGCGTTTTTAAACGCATGCGTTTCAATAGAGAAAAACAAGTCTACACACTGATAAGCCACCCCCCACCATCAAGGTGATAAAGGGATCCAAACCCTAACCATAACCCTAGGGATCCAAACCCTAACCCTAGCCCTAACCCTACCCCTAACCCTAGGGACCCAAACCCTAACCCTAGCCCTAACCCTACCCCTAACCCTAGGGATCCAAACCCTAACCCTAAGCCTAGGGATCCAAACCCTAACCCTAACCCTAACCCTAACCCTAGGGATCCAAACCCTAACCCTAGGGATCCAAACCCTAACCCTAACCCTAGCCATTACTATTTATAGTGGGTTTTCTACTTGATTTTTATGATTGGCAGCTGTCACACACTAAAGACGCTTTTTATTTCAAAAAATATTTTTTGTGTTACCTCATTTTGAGAGCTACAATTTTTCCATATTTTGGTCCACAGAGTCATGTCACACGCCCTCTGTAGTCCCATTGGCGGTGTCTGGATCTTGATTTTTCTCTTGTGAAATTTCTCATAATGCGTATCAAAAACGCAAACGCAGGAAAAACCGCATGTAAAAGCGTAAAAATGCTGCGTTTTTTTTACCGCATACGAAAACGCATGCGTCTAAAAAACGCAGCGTTTGTACGCGTTTACATGCGTTTTTCACCACCTGCGGATGCTTTTTAAACGCTGCGTTTTTAAACGCAAATGTGAAACTAGCCTTAATCTTCTGAAATTGGGTGTAAAAAGAAAGCCCTTTTCATGTGTGAATGACGGTGTGAAGAATTAGTGAGAGGTGGCTGTTCTGTGCTTCCTTGTTATGTTGCTTTCTTATCGGAAGTTTAATAAAATTTAATGATTCCCATTGTGGCGGAGTCTGTTGAGTCAAACAATTGCTAATTATTGCTCCTCTTCATGTAATTTGCATCAGGTCTCGGTTATGCAGAAAGAGCTTACCGCGCTTCAACCGGAATTGATTAAAACGTCAGCAGAAACGGAGAAGATGATGATTAAAATAGAAGAGGAGACGGTGGAAGTTGACGCTAAGAGAGAACTAGTGTCAGCGGATGAAAGGGTGGCCAATGAGGCGGCTGCCGCTTCTCAGGCCATTAAGGTAACCCCAACTTTTGTAAAGACTTCCCGGTACTCCCCATTAATGGCTACAGGTCCATTTTGCGCTACTGATCGCATCACAATTGTCCTATTTGCGTAGACTAGCTGGTACCATGGCAAAAAAAGAGAGTATTTGTTTATCACTTGCTGCATCTGTTGCCACCTACAAGATGTAGAATGTAAAGATCACCCCTGAGGGTCTCAAACGTCAATCACAGTCTGATCAGAATAATTGGTTTGATTTTCTCATTGGACGTGTGAATGATGCATTACTGTGATACCAAACAATAAAGTTTTTTTTTCTTTCAATTTTTGTGGGGAAAAAAATGTTGTCGCTTTCTGACACCAATAACTTTATTATTCCATCAATAGAGCTATAGAATTTTTTTTTTCTTGTGTGGCGAGCTAATGCAAGTATACTGTATATGTTGTGATTGCTTTTATTGTAGCTTTTTGGGGGAGGTGTAGTGACCGAAACTGACAACCCTGGATAGCTGTGTTTGCTGGGAGCGCTGTGTCTGCAGGGAGAGCTGTGTCTGCGGGGAGCGCTGTGTCTGCAGGGAGAGCCGTATCTGCAGGGAGAGCCGTGTCTGCGGGGAGCGCTGTGTCTGCGGGGAGCGCTGTGTCTGCGGGGAGCGCTGTGTCTGTGGGGAGCGCTGTGTCTGCGGGGAGAGCTGTGTCTGCGGGAAGAGCTGTGTCTGCGGGAAGAGCTGTGTCTGCGGGGAGCACGGTGTCTGCGGGGAGAGCGGTGTCTGCGGGGAGCGCGGTGTCTGCGGGGAGAGCTGTGTCTGCGGGGAGAGCTGTGTCTGCAGGGAGCGCGGTGTCTGCGGGGAGAGCTGCGTCTGCTGGGAGCAATGTCTGCAGCACTATGTGAAGGAGCAGTGTGAGCTCTACTAAATGGAGCCCTGCCCAGAAGGATTTGAGAAAACAAAGTGTTTACAAAAATCCATATCTATGGCAGTTAATTCACATAAAATGGTCTGGTAAAGTAGTAGCCAACCCTTTTACACTGGATTTAGTGACCATATAATAGGTCAAAAATTCAAAAATCAGAAGACATTTCCTTATAGACTCCCTTTAGCAATTGTACCCCATAACATTTACTGCAAATATTTCACTTTATTGTTTTTGCTCGGGTTGTCTTTTAATAGCACTCTGGAAAAGTCTCAACTTTGTTATTTCTGAAAAGTGGAGATGTGTTCGCTGAGTATGTGTTATGAAAGGCAATTCAGTATCACAATCGACATGGAGGTCAGAGCACATACAGTGATCTGACAATAACCCAAAATCATAGAACGAGCTCTGAGACGTGGGAACTCTGCAGACCGCAATCCCTAATCCTCTCCAAACAACACTAGAGGCAGCCGTGGATTGCGCCTAACTCTGCCTATGCAACTCGGCACAGCCTGAGAAACCAACTAGCCTGAAGATAGAAAATAAGCCTACCTTGCCTCAGAGAAATACCCCAAAGGAAAAGGCAGCCCCCCACATATAATGACTGTGAGTAAAGATGAAAAGACAAACGTAGGGATGAAATAGATTCAGCAAAGTGAGGCCCGACTTTCTTAACAGAGCGAGGATAGGAAAGATAACTTTGCGGTCTACACAAAACCCTAAAGAAAACCACGCAAAGGGGGCAAAAAAGACCCTCCGTACCGAACTAACGGCACGGAGGTACACCCTTTGCGTCCCAGAGCTTCCAGCAAACAATAGACAAGCTGGACAGAAAAAATAGCAAACAAATAGCAAAGAAGAACTTAGCTATGCAGAGCAGCAGGCCACAGGAATGATCCAGGGAAAAACAAGTCCAACACTGGAACACTGACAGGAAGCCAGGATCAAAGCATTAGGTGGAGTTAAGTAGAGAAGCACCTAACGACCTCACCAGATCACCTGAGGGAGGAAACTCAGAAGCCGCAGTACCACTTTCCTCCACAAACGGAAGCTCCCAGAGAGAATCAGCCGAAGTACCACTTGTGACCACAGGAGGGAGCTCTGCCACAGAATTCACAACAGTACCCCCCCTTGAGGAGGGGTCACCGAACCCTCACCAGAGCCCCCAGGCCGACCAGGATGAGCCACATGAAAGGCACGAACAAGATCGGGAGCATGGACATCAGAGGCAAAAACCCAGGAATTATCTTCCTGAGCATAACCCTTCCATTTAACCAGATACTGGAGTTTCCATCTTGAAACACGAGAATCCAAAATCTTCTCCACAATATACTCCAATTCCCCCTCCACCAAAACCGGGGCAGGAGGGTCAACAGATGGAACCATAGGTGCCACTTATCTCCGCAACAATGACCTATGGAATACGTTACGTATGGAAAAAGAATCTGGGAGGGTCAGACGAAAAGACACAGGATTAAGAACCTCAGAAATCCTATACGGACCAATGAAACGAGGTTTAAACTTAGGAGAGGAAACCTTCATAGGAATATGACGAGAAGATAACCAAACCAGATCCCCAACACGAAGTCGGGGACCCACACGGCGTCTGCGATTAGCGAAACGCTGAGCCTTCTCCTGGGACAAGGTCAAATTGTCCACTACATGAGTCCAAATCTGCTGCAACCTGTCCACCACAGTGTCCACACCAGGACAGTCCGAAGACTCAACCTGTCCTGAAGAGAAACGAGGATGGAACCCAGAATTGCAGAAAAATGGCGAAACCAAGGTAGCCGAGCTGGCCCGATTATTAAGGGCGAACTCAGCCAAAGGCAAAAAGGACACCCAGTCATCCTGATCGGCAGAAACAAAGCATCTCAGATAAGTTTCCAAGGTCTGATTTGTTCGTTCGGTCTGGTCATTAGTCTGAGGATGGAAAGCCGAGGAAAAAGACAAGTCAATGCCCATCCTACCACAAAAGGCTCGCCAAAACCTCGAAACAAACTGGGAACCTCTGTCAGAAACGATATTCTCTGGAATGCCATGTAAACGAACCACATGCTGGAAGAACAATGGCACCAAATCAGAGGAGGAAGGCAATTTAGACAAGGGTACCAGATGGACCATCTTAGAAAAGCGATCACAGACCACCCAAATGACTGACATCTTTTGAGAAACGGGAAGATCTGAAATAAAATCCATAGAGATATGTGTCCAAGGCCTCTTCGGGACCGGCAAGGGCAAAAGCAACCCACTGGCACGAGAACAGCAGGGCTTAGCCCGAGCACAAATCCCACAGGACTGCACAAAAGTACGCATATCCCGCGACAGAGATGGCCACCAAAAGGATCTATCCACTAACTCTCTGGTACCAAAGATTCCAGGATGACCAGCCAACACCGAACAATGAACCTCTGAGATAACTTTATTCGTCCACCTATCAGGGACAAACAGTTTCTCCGCTGGACAACGATCAGGTTTATTAGCCTGATATTTTTGCAGCACCCGCCGCAAATCAGGGGAGATGGCAGACACAATTACTCCTTCCTTGAGGATACCCGCCGGCTCAGACAAACCCGGAGAGTCGGGCACAAAACTCCTAGACAGAGCATCCGCCTTCACATTTTTAGAGCCCGGAAGGTACGAAATCAAAGTCAAAACGGGCAAAAAACAGCGACCAACGAGCCTGTCTAGGATTCAAACGCTTAGCAGACTCGAGATAAGTCAAGTTCTTATGATCAGTCAATACCACCACGCGATGCTTAGCTCCTTCAAGCCAATGACGCCACTCCTCGAATGCCCACTTCATGGCCAGCAACTCTCAATTGCCCACATCATAATTTCGCTCAGCAGGCGAAAACTTCCTGGAAAAAAAAGCGCATGGTTTCATCACTGAGCAATCAGAACCTCTCTACGACAAAACAGCCCCTGCTCCAATCTCAGAAGCATCAACCTCGACCTGGAACGGAAGAGAAACATCTGGCTGACACAACACAGGGGCAGAAGAAAAACGACGCTTCAACTCCTGAAAAGCCTCCACAGCAGCAGAAGACCAATTGACCACATCAGCACCCTTCTTGGTCAAATCGGTCAATGGTTTGGCAATACTAGAAAAATTGCAGATGAAGCGACGATAAAAATTAGCAAAGCCCAGGAACTTTTGCAGACTTTTCAGAGATGTCGGCTGAGTCCAATCATGGATGGCTTGGACCTTAACAGGATCCATCTCGATAGTAGAAGGGGAAAAGATGAACCCCAAAAATGAAACCTTCTGCACACCAAAGAGACACTTTGATCCCTTCACAAACAAAGAATTAGCACGCAGGACCTGAAAAACCGTTCTGACCTGCTTCACATGAGACTCCCAATCATCCGAGAAGATCAAAATGTCATCCAAGTACACAATCAGGAATTTATCCAGGTACTCTCGGAAAATGTCATGCATAAAGGACTGAAACACTGATGGAGCATTGGCAAGTCCGAATGGCATCACTAGATACTCAAAATGACCCTCGGGCGTATTAAATGCAGTTTTCCATTCATCGCCTCGCCTGATTCGCACCAGATTATACGCACCACGAAGATCGATCTTGGTGAACCAACTGACCCCCTTAATCCGAGCAAACAAATCAGATAACAATGGCAAGGGGTACTGAAATTTAACCGTGATCTTATTAAGAAGGCGGTAATCTATACAAGGTCTCAGCGAACCATCCTTCTTGGCTACAAAAAAGAACCCTGCTCCTAATGGCGACGATGACGGGCGAATATGCCCCTTCTCCAGGGATTCCTTCACATAACAACGCACAGCGGCGTGCTCAGGCACGGATAAATTAAACAGTCGACCTTTTGGGAATTTACTACCAGGAATCAAATTGATAGCACAATCACAATCCCTATGCGGAGGTAGGGTATCGGACTTGGGCTCATCAAATACATCCCGGTAATCAGACAAGAACTCTGGAACCTCAGAAGGGGTGGATGACGAAATTGACAGAAATGGAACATCACCATGTACCCCCTGACAACCCCAGCTGGACACCGACATGGATTTCCAATCTAATACTGGATTATGGGCTTGTAGCCATGGCAACCCCAACACGACCACATCATGCAGATTATGCAATACCAGAATGCGAATAACCTCCTGATGTGCAGGAGCCATGCACATGGTCAGCTGGGTCCAATATTGAGGCTTATTCTTGGCCAAAGGCGCAGCATCAATTCCTCTCAAGGGAATAGGACACTGCAAGGGCTCCAAGAAAAACCCACAACGCTTAGCATATTCCAAGTCCATCAAATTCAGGGCAGCGCCTGAATCCACAAATGCCATGACAGAATACGATGACAAAGAGCAGATCAAGGTAACGGACAGAAGAAATTTTGACTGTACTGTACCAATGGTGGCAGAGCTAGCGAACCGCTTAGTGCGCTTGGGACAATCAGAGATAGCATGAGTGGAATCACCACAGTAGAAACACAGACCATTCAGACGTCTGTGTTCTTGCCGTTCAACTCTGGTCAAAGTCCTATCACACTGCATAGGCTCAGGTTTAAGCTCAGGTAATACCGCCAAATGGTGCACAGATTTACGCTCACGCAAGTGTCGACCGATCTGAATGGCCAAAGACATAGACTCATTCAAACCAGCAGGCATAGGAAATCCCACCATGACATCCTTAAGGGCTTCAGTGAAACTCTTTCTGAATATAGCTGCAAGCGCAGATTCATTCCATTGAGTGAGTACAGACCACTTTCTAAATTTCTGACAATATACCTCTATCTCATCCTGAGCCTGACAAAGAGCCAGCAAATTTTTTTCTGCCTGATCCACTGAATTAGGCTCATCGTACAGCAACCCAAGCGCCAGGAAAAACGCATCAATATTACTCAATGCAGGATCTCCTGACGCAAGAGAAAACGCCCAGTCCTGAGGGTCGCCACGCAAAAAAGAAATGACGATCCTAACCTGTTGAACTGGGTCACCAGAGGAGCGAGGTTTCAAAGCCAGAAATAGTTTACAATTATTTTTGAAACTCAGAAATTTAGTTATATCTCCAAAAAACAAATCTGGAATAGGAATTCTCGGTTCTAGCAAAGAATTCTGAACCACAAAATCTTGAATTTTTTGAACTCTTGCCGTGAGCTGATCCACACATGAAGACAGACCTTTAATGTCCATTGCTAAACCTGTGTCCTGAACCACCCAAATGTCTAGGGGAAAAAAAAGGCAAAACACAGTGCAAAGAAAAAAAAATGGTCTCAGAACTTCTTTTTTCCCTCTATTGAGAATCATTAGCACTTTGGGCTTCCTGTACTGTTATGAAAGGCAATTCAGTATCACAATGGACATGGAGGTCAGAGCACATACAGTGATCTGACAATAACCGAAAATCATAGAACGAGCTCTGAGACGTGGGAACTCTGCAGACCGCAATCCCTAATCCTCTCCAAACAACACTAGAGGCAGCCGTGGATTGCGCCTAACTCTGCCTATGCAACTCGGCACAGCCTGAGAAACTAACTAGCCTGAAGATAGAAAATAAGCCTACCTTGCCTCAGAGAAATACCCCAAAGGAAAAGGCAGCCCCCCACATATAATGACTGTGAGTAAAGATGAAAAGACAAACGTAGGGATGAAATAGATTCAGCAAAGTGAGGCCCGACTTTCTTAACAGAGCGAGGATAGGAAAGATAACTTTGCGGTCTACACAAAACCCTAAAGAAAACCACGCAAAGGGGGCAAAAAGACCCTCCGTACCGAACTAGCGGCACGGAGGTACACCCTTTGCGTCCCAGAGCTTCCAGCAAACAATAGACACGCTGGACAGAAAAAATAGCAAACAAATAGCAAAGAAGAACTTGGCTATGCAGAGCAGCAGGCCACAGGAATGATCCAGGGAAAAACAAGTCCAACACTGGAACATTGACAGGAAGCCAGGATCAAAGCATTAGGTGGAGTTAAGTAGAGAAGCATCTAACGACCTCACCAGATCACCTGAGGGAGGAAACTCAGAAGCCGCAGTACCACTTTCCTCCACAAACGGAAGCTCCCAGAGAGAATCAGCCGAAGTACCACTTGTGACCACAGGAGGGAGCTCTGCCACAGAATTCACAACAGTATGTCCTGAAAAGGCTTCTCTTCTTTTGGAATTGTGAAGCAGAGAAGCAGAGCAGTCTTGCACATGAATGCCTGCTGACAAGTTTGTGGTAGAGTCTGGAAAATCTTCACATCTTTTCATCCATTTCATCCAAACACTCCTGGCAAGCATTTATTTGCACTGCTGCGCTATATTTTATAAGGAAAATGTAGCAAGTGTGCACATTCTCTTTATAGAAAAAAGTTACTATCTTATATCAAAACTTCCTCTACAGACCTATATGTTTTTATGGAAACAGACTATGCACAAACCCTCCATTCCGTCCATATCACGTATAACTGTGAACCAGTAGTGACACAGAAAAGCACAACCATCATTATTTAACCCAATAAAATCATTTTTATTAAACAATTGAAAACATACATCATTAAAAATAAGACAAAAAACAGGTATCTCAAATGTGAGGGACCAATGAACTACTCAACTCATAAAGCACAAAGCATGTATTTATCCAACAGTTAGCTTAAATCTCCTCAGCTGGGCTCTGGAATAAGATCACCCTCTTAGGTATCCGTGGTATAAACAACAAAAAATCCACATTATAATAGGGTATTACCCGCCCATGTCTGCTATATATAAAGTAAGATAACCACCACCGTAACCATAACCTCCAAGAACCTAAGTGTTGTTCTTCCAATTGGATGAACTGAATATAGATATATTGCCCGGCGGCAGTAATAAAGCCACAATACTTACTGCTGAGTGTATGGAAGAGTGTCCGGTCCCTCTACCCCGACGCGCGTTTCGTCCACACTTGTCCAGGGGGCGTGTCGGGGCAGAGGGAAAGACGGACTTATATCCTGCACTACGGCCAATAACCTGTAAGTCAGCTGGATCATGTGAGACTTCGCTGCCTGATGTATTCGGCGCGCCGGACCGTTCCCCCGCCATCTAAAAGATGACTCATCACCCTCGGACAGCGAGCAGCGACGCATCCATGAAGCCATGGTAACGGCTTTCATGCCTGCACGCTAGCTCTAATAGCCGAGGAGATCCGAGTCTATGGCCGGGAGGATCCAAAACAGCGTGCACTATTTAGGCAACGAATCTCAGCGGGACTACTATTTAGAGGATAAGACAATATACAAAGTGCTAATGAATTACTAAAGTGACCTGTGCTATGTGCCAGAATTATAACAAACTGCTACACATGATAACCAATGTAAACTATACTTTTAAAGGGACCTGTGCCATATACTATAATTATTAATTCTCTTTATAGAAAAAAGTTACTATCTTATATCAAAACTTCCTCTACAGACCTATATGTTTTTATGGAAATAGACTATGCACAAACCCTGTGTAGTCTGGTCCTTCAGTAATACTTTCATCAATCATCCATCCCTTATACATACATTCACTGGGCTAATAAGGACAGTTGTGAGTCAGCACAATTGAAAACCAGATTACGACTACACAAAGTTTGCAGTCTGTTACCATAGGGACACATTGGTCCGTATGGAAGCTGTCGACACAAAACTGTACTTTTTTGGCTAGAGGAGGAGAAAGCAGCTGGGTCAGGAGTTGAAGAGGGGATGATTCGTGCAGGGAAAAGAAACATCTTGTGTCTACATAGAGAAAAAAGAATGGGAGTACTTATTTAAAGCGTGCGTCCGGTTTTCTTTTTGTGTTGCTTTTTACTGTAGGTCTAGAAACTAACAGGCAGGTAGGTGCTACCCACCGGCCTGTTGTGCCCTGCATTGATCTCTGCCAGTACAGAGAAACCACAGACTGCTCCTGCTAGAAATTCAGCGACTTCTGCTGACTTCATGTCGGCAGAGTAGCGCCTTCTTTTCCGCTTCGCCCTGCTCTGGTGATGGGGCGTGACTGCCTACATCATGCAAATTGACAGCTGGCTCCCTGCTGCCTAACTGCGGGGAGCCAGCTGTCAAGCAGATGTTGAACAGCTGAATCGCTGCCACGAGCGTGTCATTGACCGCTCCAAGCTGGCGCCAGGTAGAATAGTCAGTTAGTAAAAAAAAATAAATCAGGCAGATAGTTGCTAACTACCTGCCTGTTCTGCCCAGAGTCGGGTCAGAGCGGCCATTGACCACTCCTGTTGGCGATTCAGCTGCTCAACATCAAGAGAGCAGCTCTTCCTCTTTTGGGCTGCTTTGTCAAAAGAGCATTATTGCCGACCTCATGCTGATTGACAGGTGGTTTCCCGCAGTTGCACAGCGGGGAGCCGGTTGTCATTCAGCACGACATCATCAGTCACAACTAGTTAGCAGAGCGGAGCGGAAAAGAAGCTGCTGCTGTTTAAACGTGACGTGGGTGTAAGGCGATGAATCGCCGGCAGGAGTGGTCTGTGATCGCTCTCGGCCAGCAGAAATCAGCGTCTGGCAGAAAAGGCAGGTAGGTAGCATCTACCAGTCTGTTAGATTTTTATGCCCATAATGAAAAAAAGAATATTCTTGGATAAACCATTTAAAATTAGAGAAAGAAGAAAGAACATGGAAGCAAGGAGGGAGGATGAATGAGACATAAAACGGTACATTTGTAATGAAGAGTATTGCTTCAAAAACGTGTACATACCCTGGGAAGTGTTGAGCTGTTCACAGTGGAGGCATTGGAGGACACAGCTACTTTTTACAGAGTCGCATAAAATAATGAAAGGAATATAAAAGTCTTCAGATATGACACATTCCTTTTAGTGATAAGTAATACATGTCCACGCAAGAGGCACGGTGACAGTGTGAACAGCTCACATCTCCGATAGGCTGTACCAGGACACCCTTCCCGTGTGACCGTGGACCCACTTGCGGCTGCAAATTTCAAAGGCCAGCATTGATCTCAGCGGTGAACTGTCTTTGTATTTCATCGGCGGTGATTTTTTAGTAATGATCATTGTCACACCTCAGACAACCTTCTTGAGCTACCTAGCGGCATAGTAAAAAGCGAGAACTGCACTCTTTTCGATTATGACAGCTACTGCGTTATTCTCCGTAAAAAATACTCCGACAGTCAGCATCATCGCCATCAGCTGGAGAAGCTCAGGCTGCGGGTCCTCTAATCATTATTTCATGGACTGTACTCTACCGCTAAAGGTTGTGTGAATTATACATAAAAGGAGAGACGGGCACTTTTGTAAGTTCTCAGGAATTCTGCACAATGTATGTCATACAGGCCCGTTCTGGAAGACGTACGGAAAAAAGGGGAGTAGAAGTTTAATCCAGATTACCCAGGTGCATTGGCTGTTCAGCAATGGCAACTTGAGCTGATGTTTGAGCCCTGCCGCATTCATAGTGTCTGGGCATGCACAAGTAATACGCCCCAAGCAGCAGGGAGAAATGCCAGTCCCCGGTGCCATCAGTGATCCACTAATGCCATCATGATTGCCCCAAGTAAGAGAAGAGCCACTTGGGATGTCACTGTAAAACAGGTAGTGGCTAACAATTTAGTGGGGCCATGAGGGTTATTAGTATTAGGGCACTGAATCTAGCAGTAGTTTGGAGGAAACTGGGACTATCCCTAGTTTGGAGAGCAGTTTAGCTGACCATTTACAGGGAACCTAACAGCGGATCCTCGGGCAGCATGCATCAGACACTGGCTGTATGATTTGACTCTGAGACGCTGCAGGGTTTCAGAGTATAGCTTAAAAATCGCCAGGGACTGAGCCACACAAGGAACTAGTCATCTGGCAGCTGGCTTTTCCCCTTCCACTTCCAGTAACTAACAGGTCTCTCCCTGTGAGTCTCCCGCCATAGCCGTGGGGTACTCGGTACCGGGTCGTTCGTGCTTAAAGGGGATGTCACGGTGGCTGCAACCTGGTCCATGGTCCTGGGCGTCCAAAAAAAGGGAAAGGTATTTAAGGGTATTTGTAATAAAGTCTATGTTCGTGACAACACCTGTGGTATTCGGTCAGTAGGGACCGACGCTGCTTAAAAGGGTCCTCTGGGGTGATGGTATGGCAGCTAGATGGTATAACTTCCACAGATGGTGTAGTTAAGAACCAGGACACAGGTTTGCAGTCTTTACCTGGTTTACTGATGGCAACAGTCCTCAGTCCAGGGTACCAGGTGCAGGGATAACTGTGGTCCGGCCAGCTGGAGGCAATAAAGGGTCCCTCTCCCAAGTGAGGTCCGTAAGCCTTTCCTACATGTGCTAGATGGCGAGGTCCCTGCTCCTTGTAGCTTGCTGACAGTGTCCTCTCTCTCCTGTCCTGAGACAGATGTCTGTACGATAGGGAGTGTGAGCCGTTTTACAGGGTCTCTATCATGACCCGGAGTCTCAGGTTACTGCTTCACCCCAGACTTGATGTGGGCAACTGACATACAGTCCTATGCCCTCCGCTTCTGTTGCGCGTCCAGGAGAACAACATTACCTCGGTCTCCCGGCGCCCGGCTACTACGCTCTGGCTCTGAGGGTGTCCTGATGCTGTTCCCCTCCGAGCCTCTCCCTCCACTGTGCTCCTTTCCTCTAAGCTCCTCCACAATTCAACCCCTCGGGTTCTGTTCCTTTCCCAGAGGTGCAGCTCAGTCTTGGCTGCATGGCTCTGCACTTTCTCCGCTCTCACTCCTCTCTCCTTACTGTCCCCTCCAGACTGATCTGAATCCTCCTCCAGACCAGAACACATATAGTTTAAGGAAGCTCCCCTGAATCCGAGTCCTGAGCTCCCCTTTCTGGCCTGGATTCGGAATATGTTGAATGTGGGTGAGCATCCTCCTTGCTTCCAAGCGTTATATCACCCTCCCCAAAAGGAAGGCAACATCACTGCAACAACCGGTTACCTGGGGTGTTGCACTTGCACACACACACAGGGAGAGACCTGTCACTTAAGAATAGCGGTCAGGGAGAAGCCACTGGGTGCCTTTTCGACTAGTCTCCTGTGTGACTCGGTCCCCAGCGGCTTGCTTATCTATGAAACTCCGCAGTGTCACAAACATATATGGCTGACATCATACAGCCATGGTCTGATACATGCTACCTGTGGATTGGGCAGCATTTAATAGCTGTCAGGTTCCCTTTAAATGGGCACTGTGTGTGTTACCAGTTTATGGGTGCACTTATGGCTGTCGCTAGTGTAAAGAGCTCTACAGTATGGCTGTCACTATTTTGGAGGGCACAGTAGCTGGGAATGTTATGGTGTGTGACCTATCAGACTACACAGTTTTTTTTTGTAGTCTGTTACCATAGAGACACATAGATCTGGATAGAAGATGTAGACACAAAACGGTACATTTTTAATTAAGATTATTCCTTCGTTTTATTTTATAAAATTGATCTATTAAAATAGGGCTGAAATTTAACTTTTTCAAAAGTATGAACTATATGTTTTAAATCCATAAAAAAAACTTTAGGGCGACACACGTATAAGAAAACCACATCTTCCCCTGCAGCGTTGGTCTCCGAGGTCAATGTTCAGGATAATACTTTAACTTCAAATATGAGGAAGTTTTAAAACTTACGTTATGTTCTTGCCAATGGCTTAGTTGTATTTACCTTGAGGGTAATGATGGACTAATTCCGTGGAGGACGATACGGGTGAAATCAGACGGCGGCAGCAGCCGCCGCGGCGGGGAAAGGTTTCTTCCTTCTCTATTGCTGAGCTGTCAGCGCTGTAGATATTCCAGACTTATTTAGGGCAGCTTAGCATACAGAAGTATATTCCTTAAGAAGCAGCAGATTCTGAGTTTCCAGTACATTTTTATTTTTTTTTATCATGGGTTTTCTATACCTGTTTATTCCTGCGGTACATATTACCATACCAATCAATGATAAGCCTCTGTTCTTGCTGCTATAAATGATGTTCGTATTTACAGATGCTGGTTGGAGAGTAGATAGAACTGGAAATTATTAGCAGCAGGATGATGGGAACCGGCTTTCTTCATTTCTTTGGATGATCATCTTGGGATCCCCTTCTTGGCTTCATGTCCTCTTCTTAAACGGAACCTGTCAGCAGGTTCTTGTACCATAAATCAAACACGTTTATGTGGGTTCATTGTAATTAAGATTAAATGTATATCTTCTATTTAGTAATCCTTGTTTTCATTCTAAAATAGTCACTTGGCCAATATTTATGCAAATGAGGCGCAACTTCAAGGAATCATACAATGTTAGGCTACTTTCACATTTCCGTCGGTAGTCGCCCGTCGCAAAGCGTCGGCGCGACGTACCGACGGAAGTGTGTGCTTTCACATTTCCGTCTGCAGTCCCGGGCAGGAAAGAGACAGAGAGCGATATTTCCTGCCAGGCATGCGCAGACGGAAATACAGGATGCAACGCACAGAAAAACGTTCCCTTGAAAGTTTTTTCCTGACGACGGGCTGTCAAAATCCGAAGCAACCAGTGCACGACGGACGCAACGTGTGGCCATACGTCGCGATTCGTCGGCAATACAAGTCTATGGGAAAAAAACCCACATCCTGCGGGCAAATTTGCAGGATGCGTTTTTTTCTCAAAACGACGCATTGTGACGGATACAAAACAACGGAAATGTGAAAGTAGCCTTAGAGTGGAAAGGGACCTCCAGGGTCATCATGTCCAACCTCCTGCTCAATGCAGGATTCAATAAATCATCCCAGACTGATGTCTGTCCAGTCTCTTTTTGAAGACTTCCATTGAAGGAGAACTCACCACCTCTCGTGGCAGCCTGTTCCACTCATTGGTCACCCTTATCTTCTAATATCTAATCTGTATCTTCTCCCTTTCACTTTCATCCCATTGATTCTCATATTTCCATGTGCAAATGAGAATAATGATGATCCCTCTACACTGTGACATCCCTTCAGATATTTGTAGACGGTTATTAAGTCTTCTCTTAGTTTCTTTTTTTCAAGCTAAACAGTCTCAGATGCTTTAACCGTTCCTCGTAGGACATAGTTTACAATCCGCTCACCGTCCTGGTAGCTCTCTGTCCTCTTTTCATCTTCCCCGCCCCATCTGTTCAAATCCCACTGACCGACGGGTCTCTTTTCTCGAAGTAATCTGCCTCCCCAGTCTGAAATTTTGCATAAGCGCCGTTATTCCCCACGCCAGTCGTCTTCTCAGAGGGGCGACACATGAGCAGATGCATAGGAATAATTCCCTGCTGTCACTCCACTCCAGGAATGATGGTTCCTGCCTGATATTTCAGTCTGATACTATCTAATCCAGTACACATCCTATTGAAAAGGGGAATGTCACACCCCACGTATTAATTTATTCAATCATTTCAAGGAGGAGTAATCATTTTTTATTAAAATAGACACATGTCTTCTTTAAATTGCCGTATGTCATGGAATAGTTTGACTGCTGGAGTGAAATCGCCTTTACTGATATTTTGTACATTTACGGAATTTCTTTTCATTGTGTTTCATTTTAGTTTTATTGATTTTTTTTACAGGATGAATGTGAAGGTGATTTAGCAGAAGCCATGCCAGCTCTGGAGGCGGCAATATCAGCTCTTAATACTCTGAACCAGTCTGACATCACTCTGGTCAAATCTATGCAGAATCCCCCAGCTCCTGTGAAACTGGTTATGGAGAGCATCTGTGTGATGAAAGGCATAAGACCGGACAGGAAGCCTGACCCTGGAGGAACAGGTGAGAGGACAGTGCATGTACCAAAAAGTATAGTCATCAACTGGAGGAAATACTCAAGCGGGCAACCCACTGATTCACATATTTCATACCTGCAAACCAAATAATGGTAAGGATTTGTGTTAATAAATGAGAGTTGTGAAGAATACAGCAAACCAGGTTTGAATTGAATAAATTGGGGAAAACATAAATAAATATATGCAATATATATCTATATATACAGTACAGACCAAAAGTTTGGACACACCTTCTCATTTACAGATTTTTCTTTATTTTCATGACTTTGAAAATTGTACATTCACACTGAAGGCATCAAAACTATGAATTAACACATGTGGGATTATATACTTAACAAAAAAGTGTGAAACAACTGAAATTATGTCTTATATTCTAGGTTCTTCAAAGTAGCCACCTTTTGCTTTGATGACTGCTTTGCACACTCTTGGCATTCTCTTGATGAGCTTCAAGAGGTAGTCACCGGGAATGGTCTTCCAACAATCTTGAAGGAGTTCCCAGAGATGCTTAGCACTTGTTGGTCCTTTTGCCTTCACGCTGCGGTCCAGCTCACCCCAAACCATCTCAATTGGGTTCAGGTCTGGTGACTGTGGAGACCAGGTCATCTGGCGTAGCACCCCATCACTCTTCTTCTTCAGATAGCCCTTACACAGCCTGGAGGTGTGTTTCAGGTCATTGTCCTGTTGAAAAATAAATGATGGTCCAACTAAATGCAAACCAGATGGAATAGCATGCCGCTGCAAGATGCTGTGGTAGCCATGCTGGTTCAGTATGCCTTCAATTTTGAATAAATCCCCAACAGTGTCACCAGCAAAGCACCCCCACACCATCAAACCTCCTCCTCCATGCTTCACGGTGGGAACCAGGCATGTAGAGTCCATCCGTTCACTTTTTCTGTGTCACACAAAGACAAGGTGGTTGGAACCAAAGATCTCAAATTTGGACTCATCAGACCAAAGCACAGATTCCCACTGGTCTAATGTCCATTCCTTGTGTTCTTTAGCCCAAACAAGTCTCTTCTGCTTGTTGCCTGTCCTTAGCAGTGGTTTCCTAGCAGCTACTATTTTACCATGAAGGCCTGCTGCACAAAGTCTCTTCTTAACAGTTGTTGTAGAGATGTGTCTGCTGCTAGAACTCTGTGTGGCATTGACCTGGTCTCTAATCTGAGCTGCTGTTAACCTGCAATTTCTGAGGCTGGTGACTCAGATAAACTTATCCTCAGAAGCAGAGGTGACTCTTGGTCTTCCTTTCCTGGGGCGGTCCTCATGTGAGCCAGTTTCTTTGTAGCGCTTGATGGTTTTTGCCACTGCACTTGGGGACACTTTCAAAGTTTTCCCAATTTTTCGGACTGTCTGACCTTCATTTCTTAAAGTAATGATGGCCACTCGTTTTTCTTTACTTAGCTGCTTTTTTCTTGCCATAATACAAATTCTAACAGTCTATTCAGTAGGACTATCAGCTGTGTATCCAACAGACTTCTGCACAACACAACTGATGGTCCCAACCTCATTTATAAGGCAAGAAATCCCACTTATTAAACCTGACAGGGCACACCTGTGAAGTGAAAACCATTTCCGGTGACTACCTCTTGAAGATCATCAAGAGAATGCCAAGAGTGTGCAAAGCAGTCATCAAAGCAAAAGGTGGCTACTTTGAAGAATCTAGAATATAAGACATAATTTCAGTTGTTTCACACTTTTTTGTTAAGTACAGTATATACTCGAGTATAAGCCGAGAATTTCAGCCCATTTTTTTAAGGCTGAAATTGCCCCTCATCACTACCGAAGCTGCCGCCTCACCAACACCGGAGCTCCTGCAACCCTCAGCCTACTGTCTCCTTCCCCATAATCCTGTAGAATGTAAGCCTGCAAGGGCAGAGTCCTCGCCCTTCTGTATCAGTCTGTCATTGTTAGTTTGTTTACTGTAAGTGATATCTGTAACTTGTATGTAACCCCTTCTCATGTACAGCACCATGGAATCAATGGTGCTATATAAATAAATAATAATAACAATAATAATAATACTCGAGTCATACCCAGGGGTTGGCAGGGTAGGTGGAGCAGCAGCTGTGTAATCATACTCACCTGCTCCTGGCGCAGTCCCTGGTTCCCCGGCGCCGGCAGCTTCTTCCTGTAGTGAGCAGTCACATGGTACCGCTCATTACAGTAATGAATATGGACCCCACTCCACACCCATAGGGGTGGAGCCGCATATTCATTACTGTAATGAGCGGTACCATGTGACCGCTCACTACAGGAAGAAGCTGCCGGCGCCGGGGAACCAGGGACCGCACCAGGAGCAGGTGAGTATTCACCTGCTCACCGTTCCACCGCCACCCACTGCGTCTTCCCCGTCCTCTGCACTGACGCTGAGGTCAGAGGGCACAATGACGCGATTAGTATGCGCGCCGCCCTCTGCCTGAACAATTAGTGCTGAGGACGGGGAGGACGCAGCGGCTGCCGGCAGCGGTGGAACGAGGAGCAGGTGAATATAGCAAGTGCCGGGGGCCTGAGTGACGAGAGGTGAGCATGTGATTTTTTTTATCGCAGCAACAGCTTTATATGGGGTAAATGTCTACATGGAGCATCTTATGGGGCATAATCAATGTTTGTGCAGCTTTATATGGGGCATATTTTTGTATGGAGCATCTTATGGGGCCCATCAAACTTTATGGAGCATTATATGGGGCTCCTGATTCAATATGGATATTCAAAAACACTTAACCTACTGATGTCTCAATTAATTTTACTTTTATTGGTATCTATTTTTACTTTTGACATTTACCGGTAGCTGCTGCATTTCCCACCCTAGGCTTATACTCAAGTCATTAAGTTTTCCCAGTTTTTTCGGCTTATACTCGAGTATATAATTCCACATGTGTTTATTCATAGTTTTGATTCCTTAAGTGTGAATGTACAATTTTCATAGTCATGAAAATACAGACAAATCTTTAAATGAGAAAGTGTGTCCAAACTTTTGGTCTTTACTGTATGTGTGTATATATTTATATATTTATTTTTGTGTGTATGTGTGTATATATTTATATATTTATTTTTTAAAACATTCAAAACCACACCTCTTTTGCAACTCCCAATAAAGAGGTATTCCCAACATCACATTATAATGATGTACACATATATTGATTCATTTGTGCCAATATAATTTTTTAAATCTTCCCCATTTTGCACATATCACCCCATTAAGGACATCCCTCTTGGCTCTATTTACCCTTTAGTTGCATAGGGACTAGCTGGCATTCTGCAAGCATAGCTGTGCCATGCCTAGAACGGAGCTTCTACTGCGAGGGATGATGTCACGGAAATGGACGGAGCTCACTTCATTACTCCGCAAGAGCTCATACCAGGAACCAGTATTGTGGGTGTGCTAGTAACTAAGAGGAGTGATGTACTGCAGGATGGGGCTGTATACAAGAGGCTGAGAGGAGAGATATACTTTAGGATGGGCTGAATATACAGGGACAATAAGAAGAGATGTACTGCAGGATGGGGCTGTGAACACGGGGCTGAAAGGAGAGATATACTACAATATAGGCTGTACACAGGGGACTGAGAGGATATACTGCAGGATGGGCTGTGTTTAGGAGGGACAGAAATTAGAGATATACTGCTGGAAAGGGCTGAATACAGGGCGTTGAGAGGATATATTGCAGGATGGGGCTATATACAGGAGTCTATACACTGCAAAATGAGCTATATATAGAGGAAGCAAAAAAAGATATACAGTATGATGGAGCTGAATACATGGGGCTGAAATGAGAAATATACTGCAGTATGGGCTGACATTCGATGAGCTGTGTGTGTTGCCTGCTGCGTAGAGATAAGTGATGTGAAACTGCAAATGCCACTCTGATGCATATGACAGAGGATTATCTTTTGCTATATGCATCAACAGAGCAGCATTTGCAGATTCATAAAACTATTGTGTCTGCAGCAGGCAACGAACACTAATCTGCACTGCTATTGTGGAGGAGTGCCGGAGAGTGGCGCTCTGCTAGACCAAGCTAATGATGTAAAACCACACAGACAGCTATTCTGTGGTAACCTCAGAATTATATCATGCCTAGGTTTCAGGCAGCTCATGAAAAATATATACATCCAAGAAAGCGAAAAAAAGCTATAGCCTTAAAATACAAAACGTTTTATTTCAATCAATAGTTAAAATCAACATTTTAAATAAGACAAAAGATAAGAAATTGCGAAGACATAGTGTAAACTATATGCGGACCAGCCTACGGGTAAATGGCACTATTGGGCTTTATGTGAAAAAAAGAGAGAAACATATAGGTATTCAGAAAAAAGTAAATCTACGGTGGGAAAAAAGCCCCTCCTTAAGTTAATATATCCGTACCTATATGGCTTAAGTAAAGATGGTAAAGAGGCCTGAATAAAATTATGGCCGAGTGTAGTAACTATACTCACAGGGGTGAGATTAGTGATTTGTAAGGTGCAAGTGCAGGTGCAGCTTAATGGAAAAACAAGGGGTTAAATTGCCCAATCAAATAGAGGCCTAAGGGTTAAATCGCACAGTGGCGTAGGCACATTACCTCTGTTGGCGTGGACCGGTTCCCCAACGCGCGTTTCGCGTGTGGCTTTATCAAGGGGTTAGTGTAACCCCTTGATAAAGCCACACGCGAAATCACTAATCTCACCCCTGTGAGTATAGTTACTACACTCGGCCATAATTTTATTCAGGCCTCTTTACCATCTTTACTTAAGCCATATAGGTACGGATATATTAACTTAAGGAGGGGCTTTTTTCCCACCGTAGATTTACTTTTTTCTGAATACCTCTATGTTTCTCTCTTTTTTTCACATAAAGCCCAATAGTGCCATTTACCCGTAGGCTGGTCCGCATATAGTTTACACTATGTCTTCGCAATTTCTTATCTTTTGTCTTATTTAAAATGTTGATTTTAACTATTGATTGAAATAAAACGTTTTGTATTTTAAGGCTATAGCTTTTTTTCGCTTTCTTGGATGTAGCTATTCTGTGGTAGATTGCAGAAGATAAAATCAGTAATGGAGTGTACTGTGAAAAAGACGAGAGAACACAGAAGTGTAAGGTGAGTGCTTCACTTACATTAGCTTGATAACTCGTAGGTGAAGAGAGAGGAGTTGGCACCATTGAGGAGAAGCAAGTTCTGCTATTTGAAACCGGATGTATTGAGGCCCAAATAGAGATGAAAAAAGACATAAATGTACAAGAAAGATGTTATGTTGGGCTTAATCTGTATATTAAAGTTACAGTTGCTTGCGAATGTATGAAACCCCCCGTTCCCCCCCACACCCACACCCTTTGCATTTTTCATGTTTTGCTACCTTACAATGTGGAATTTCACTGGGTTTTTTTTAGACTTTGCATCAGTTCATGTAAAGAACATGCATACAACTGTTTTTCTTTTTTTTGTGAAGCAAACAACAAATAGGATAAAATAACTGAAAACTTCAGCGTACATAACTATTCACCCCTCTAAAGTCAGTACTTTGTGGAGCCTCCTTTTGCAGCAATTACAGCTGCAAGTCTCTTTGGTTAAGTCTCTATGAGCTTTCCACATATTGCCACTTGGATTTTTGCCCATTCCCCAAGGCAGAACTGTTCCTACTCCTTCAAGTTAGATGTTTTCCTCTTGTGAACAGCAATCTTCAAGTCTGACACAGATACTCAATCGGATTAATGTCTGGGCTTTCTTTAGGCCACTCGAAAACATTTACTCATTTCCCCTTGAACCACCCGAGTGTTGCTTTAGCAGTATGCTTTGGGTCATTGTCTTGTTAGAAGGTGAACCTCTGTCCCAGTCTCAAATCACTGACAGGCTGAAACAGGGTTTGATTTAGAATATCCATGTATTTTGCACCATCCATCTCCCCCTCAACTCGGACCCTGCTGCGGAAAAAAATCCACACAGCTTGATGCTGTCACCACCATGTTTCACTGTGGGGATGGTGTTCTTGGAGTGATGAGCTGTGTTGGTTTGGCGCCATACATAGCATTTACCTTGCTTGCCAAAAAGTTCAATTTTGGTCTCATCTAACCACAGCACCTTCCTCCATACATTTGGGGAGTCTCCCACATGTCTTTTGGCAAACTCAATAGGAGCATTACAATTTTTGTGTATAAGTAAAGACTTTTTTCTACCCATTCTTTCATAAAGGCCACCTCTATGGTGTGTATGGCAAATTGCAGTCATATGGACGATACTCCAGTCTCTGATTTGGAACTCTGCAGCTCCTTCATTGTTACCTTTGGTCTGTGTCCTGCCTCTCTGATTAATGCCCTCCTTGCCCGGGCAGATAGTTTTGGTGGGCAGTCCTCTCTTGGCAGGTTTGTTGTGGCACCATGTTCTTTCCATTTGATGATAATGGATATGATGATGCCCCGGGGGGGTCATCAGAGATTGGGATATTTTTTTTTTTTTTTATAACCCAACCCTGACTTGTACTTCTTAACATCTTTGTCCCAGACTTGCTTGGAGATCTCCTTGGTCTTCATGGTGTTGTTTGCTTAGTGATGCTTCCTGCTTAATGGTGTTGCAGCCTCTGTGGATTTTCAGAAAAGGTAAAGTGTATATACTGACTGACGTGTGACACTTAGATTGCACACAGGGGGGCGTCCTTTCACTAAACATGTGACTTATGGAGGTAATTGCTTTGCACCAGAAATTTTAAGGGGATTTCTCGCATAGGGGGTGAATACATATGCACATGCCAATGTTTAGTTATTTGATCCCATAAATGTAATTTATGCCTATATTTTTCACAATTCACTTCACCAACTTAGACTATTTAGTGCTGATGCATCACACACAAACGGGATTACAAAAATATTTAAACACGGGTTGTAATGTATCAAAATAAGTAAAAAGCCAAAGGGGTGAATACTTTTGCAAGCTACTGTAAATATGCGTTTACAGTGCTTTGAGAAAAATAACGTGATTGTCAAAATAACCCCTTAATTTGAATGGGGTGAGTTGCAATACCAGGCACAGCCGGTGCACAACAATGGTGCTATTTGTGCACTCTTCTCTTTTTTTCTTTCTTTATACAACCTCTTTAATTGAAATAATGATTTTCCCCAAATAATTTAAGAAAATTTATTGCACACATGCGCATTAATTGATTTGACAACTGTCGCGAATACATTTGAGATTTACTGAAGTTGGAAAAATTGAGCTGAAAATTTGCCTTTGATTTTGAACAATGGTTAAAGGTTGTTTTTTTTATTTGCGCTAACTGAAAATTGATTTAGTTGTAAAAATGACAGCAATTCTTTTCCACCAAAAATAATTCTCCCTAGATTTACTGTCTTAGATTGGATTCAGACAGTTATGTTGATAGTGATTTAATGAAAATGAATCGAATGGTGACGTGAGTCCAAATCTCAACCAAGTCACCAAGACCCCTTCACTTTAATGACGCTAAGAAAAAGGTGAATGGATATAAGTAAATGGCTGATGATAACTTCAGATGGGTATTTTTAGGATTTGCCATAGACTTAGCTTATTAAATCTGCAGCAAAATCCATAAAAAGTATGGATGCACTCGAAGTTTAGTATATACATTTTATTATATGAAGATCCCTTCTCATATTGATTGTTTTTTTTTTTTCGACTAGGTAAAATGGTGGAAGATTTCTGGGGTCCATCTAAGAAAGTTCTTGGAGATTTGAAGTTTCTAGACAGTTTAAAAGCATTTGATAAGGATAATATTAACGCCGCAATTATGAAAAGAATCCGAGAGAAATTCATCAACAATGAGGACTTCCAACCTTCTGTGATTAAGAACGTGTCTTCCGCTTGTGAAGGTTTGTGTAAGTGGGTCAGAGCCATGGAAGTGTATGATCGTGTTGCAAAAGTGGTAGCTCCAAAACGTGAACGTCTAAAAGAAGCTGAGGCGAAATTAGCAGTCCAAATGAAGGAGCTGAACACAAAGCGAGCGGAACTAAAAGCCGTGGAAGACCGCTTACAAGCTCTGAATGACGACCTGCAAGCTATGAATGCAAAGAAGGCAGAACTAGAGAAGAATATCGAGATATGTTCACAGAAGCTTGTACGTGCAGAGAAACTTATCAGTGGCCTCGGAGGAGAGAAAGATAGATGGACAGAAGCTGCTCGATTGTTAGGGGCGAAGTATATAAACCTCACCGGTGATGTCCTTTTGTCTTCCGGTACTGTCGCCTACCTTGGGGCCTTCACAGTAGACTACCGGCAACAATGCCAAAGTAGTTGGCTTGTATTATGCAAAGAAAAGAAAATACCAAGCTCAAATGACTTCAGCTTAAGTACCACCCTTGGAGACCCAGTCAAAATCCGTGCTTGGCAAATTGCTCGTCTACCGGTTGATTCATTCTCAATAGATAACGGTATAATTGTATCAAATTCCAGGCGATGGGCTTTGATGATCGACCCTCAAGGACAGGCCAACAAGTGGATTAAGAATATGGAAAAGCACAGCAAACTTTCGGTTATCAAGTTGTCAGACTCAAACTATACAAGAAGTTTAGAAAATGCTATACAGTTTGGTAACCCAGTCTTGATTGAAAATATCGGAGAAGAAATAGATGCCATCTTGGAGCCACTATTACTAAAACAAACATTTAAGCAACAAGGGGTTGAATATATTCGACTTGGTGAAAATATTATAGAGTATTCCAAAGATTTTAGAATGTATATGACTACTCGATTAAGAAATCCCCATTATCTCCCAGAAGTGGCGGTAAAGGTTTGTCTTCTGAATTTCATGATCACGCCTTTGGGTCTTCAAGACCAGCTTCTTGGCATAGTAGCAGCAAAGGAGAAGCCAGAATTAGAGGATAAAAAGAACCAACTCATCATTGAAAGTGCCGCCAACAAGAAGCAGCTGAAAGAGATTGAAGACAAGATTTTAGAAGTTCTGTCCTCTTCAAAAGGAAACATCTTAGAAGATGAAACCGCTATTAAAGTGTTATCTTCTTCCAAACTCCTGTCTGAAGAAATTTCGGAGAAGCAGCAGATTGCTACTGCAACTGAGAAGGAAATTGATGACACCCGAATGGGATACAAGCCGGTGGCTATTCATTCATCCATTGCATTTTTCTGCATTTCTGATTTGGCGAACATTGAGCCAATGTACCAGTATTCCCTGACCTGGTTCATTAACCTCTATGTACACTCCCTCGCCCATAGTGAAAAAAGCGATGACCTTCAGACCAGAATATCAAATATAATACATCATTTTACTAAAAGCACCTACAATAATGTGTGCCGGTCTTTATTTGAAAAGGACAAGCTCTTGTTTTCTCTTCTTCTAACCATAGGAATTATGAGAGGAGCAAATAAAATAGATGATGAAATCTGGCGTTTCCTCCTGACTGGTGGAGTAGCCCTGGACAACCCTTACCCTAATCCTGCCCCTGAGTGGCTGTCAGATAAATCTTGGTCTGAAATTGTACGTGCTTCCAACCTCCAACCACTCAACGGCTTTATGGAACATGTTCAAAACAATATTTCAAAATGGAAGAGGCTCTATGACTCCATAAGACCCCAGGGTGAAACCTTTCCAGATGAATGGCAAACATTAACAGGAATGAATCGCATGGTTATCCTCAGATGTCTTCGCCCTGACAAAATGGTCCCTGCAGTTCAGGAATTCATTGCAGAAAATATGGGCAAGACGTATATCGAGCCTCCAACGTTTGACCTTGCGGGAAGTTACAATGATTCCAACTGTTGCGCACCATTGATTTTTGTGCTTTCTCCTGGAGCCGACCCTATGGCAGGTAAAATTTCTTTACAATCTGCTATGTTAGCTCATTGACCACATCTTAGTTCAGGGGTGGGGAACCTTTTTTTCTGCCAAGAGCCATATGGATATGTAAAGCATCCTTTGGGGTGGCGTAGCAATTGTGAGCTAACTCCACCCAGAAAGTAAGTCTTGATGCCGGCACTGGTGTCAGGATGTAATCTTTCATTGCATGCGCTTCAGTGGTGAACGCTGCGTGTGTGTGGTCACAGAGCAAAAAGAAAGGAAAAGGCTGGTGGCCATCAAAACACCGCTGCTGGCAAGCACTGTGGTCCTAAGAAATCTGCCTAGGTGCCAGTGAAACGGTAATCGCGGGCTGTAAATGTCCAGCGAGCCTGAGGTTCCCTACCTCTGTCTTAGTTGAACAAAAGACTCACTGAAAACAGGACAAAACAACGTAAACGGGTTGTCCGGCGTTGGACTCAAGTCTTCAGTCACACTATGTGACTGCAGACTTGTGAATCCTCTCAGCACACTGTGTGCACTGTCAGGATTCTCCAGTGCCAGGAATGATGTATACACATACCGTCACACGCCAACTAGAAGTGCGCAACCTCGCTCAGTACAAATGAATTGAGCAAGGTCAGACACGTCTAGTTGGGATGTGGCTGGAAATATGCAAACCTCATATTTGTGGTTCCATAACCGCCCGCTCCCAGTGCCGGCACCGAAGAATCCTGACGGCGTGCACTGTGAGGAATCACAAGTCTGCCCTCACACTGAGTGACAGCAGACTTGTTCACTAAACCTGGAAAACTCCCTTAATCTGAAAGGGAATCTGTTACCATTTATTTTGTTCCCTGATCTGAGAGCTCAGTATAAATTTCTGCTGTCACTTTTTGTGACAGCAGATCGTGCACATGGCATACTGTTAAGATTCAACACTGTCCAGATTCGTCTATATTCCTGAGGACAGTTGTGTGACCGCAGCGATGCAATTTGTCACATACTCACTGGCAACTTTTCCTGCTTCTATTGATGTTCTATGAGAAGCTAGTTGACAAATGATCGCAAGTCTTCAAAGGCCATACCTGTGGTCTCGTGAATGGTGAATGTCCGCACGAACTGGAAATATTGAAAAATCCTGGTGCATTGTGCACATTGTCAAGATTGGACAATCTGCGCTCGCATAGGGTGACTGAAGAAATTTATGTTGAGCCCAGAAAACCCTTTTATGTACTGACAACATGGTCCGGTCATGAAGGCTCGATAAAAGGGATCTGCAAAGTTTTTCGGTATCATATGTTAATTTTGTGCAGTCATAAAAACTTAAAAGATTAATGGCAGAAATAGAACACGCAGTCTCTTTTTTTTTTTTAATTATTTTTTTCCAGTAAAACTATAATTTATTTTCTTTAGATATTTTTTTTTCTGATAATCCTTCTCCATCTGTTAAATATATTCATGTTCATAAAAGTATTTTCACATGTTCACAGTTTGTATAGCAGGATGTGTTATTTTACATCTTGCCGCCACCTACCCTGGATCACAGCACAATCTGCCGTATGTACACCACTGTGTTTCCGATTATTAACGAGTGGTTTGCTCGGGTTTACATTTTCTTGCATAACAGTTCTTTACAAAAATATACCAATTTACGATTGAACAATTTTTGTGCCTTGTGTCTTCTGCATGGATTCCTGGAACGGAAAGGTAGGTGAAACAAGAAGTTAATTGAAATGTTGTTCCATTATTGCTACACAAATTAGATGCACAATTCCATTCACATTACAGAGGACTATGCTGCCCTTGTTTTGCTTGTACATCAAACAGGTTGTCATTGCATGGAGACCTTTCAGATATCCCAGAGTGTAAATCTCTAATTAATATTTGCATTGTTCATTAAAACTATACACATCTGAAGAAAACCTACCGTACGCTATTTGTAGACCAGGGTTTCTTGGGCCCATATGAAGGAATTATTTAAATTAACTGTCACCAGATTTTTACTACCCATCTGACAACAGGATAAAGTAGCAACAGAGATCCTGATACCAATCAATGTTTTATCTGCAGCTCTGCTAGTCTTCTCAGTGATGAGCTCTTGCTATGTAGTCCTTGATTTTCATGCGCTCCACACCCCAACACAGTAGAAGCATGTTATCATGATGAGCACCGTTACTTATTTCCGATCTCCACAACTTGTGTCATATGTATATTTATGTACGAGGATTCCCCGTATCCAAAAGGTGTGCTGTCTGTACGTTATTGTGTTTATATATATTTCTTCACTGCATGTAACGATTGGCTCAAAACTGACGTCACTTACTCTGGTTTTTGCTTTTCCTGCACACCTGGTATTCTTTTTACAACACGCACTGACAGTGCGCTCTATTGCCAGCTCGTTACTTCTAACAGAGCTGGCAAGGGAGCGCACTGTCACTGTGCATATTGCACAGTGATAAGAATATACTGAGCATAAGTCAGAATTGACAACCGCCGCATGTTCAACGGATGTCACTGATGATGCTTCGTTTCAGGGAGGAGCAGAGACTGTGACAGTGACTGCAGCCTTTGTCGCCTGATGACATCTCGTTTGAGTATCCTAGCATGCACTGGGGATTCTCAATCGAATCATCATCAAAGAGGAAGTAGTAAAAAAAAATATAGCAGACAGGGAAGTGTAGGGGCTTCATAGATTAGATTAAATAGATCGGCATTTAGGACTAAAATAAATTTTAGTTTCAGGCCACCCCTTTAATTTTTAAATGGGGTTGTCTTATGTTGGAGCTTTGTAGTCCTGCTCTAGTATGGCCTACTAATGTGTAAGAACCAGGGTAGAGTATACTAGCCATGAATTAGGACTACCTACCGTAATATATATATATATATATATATATATATATATATATATATATATACATACAACCAAAGCCAATATAGACCAGTATAAAGTCTGCAAGGTTCTTGTATAGTAGTCAGGTCTCTGCCTCTATTTTGGCAGCTCTTAGATGGGCAGTGGTGGCGTTATGTTCACATCATCAGTTTCGGCCATATAATCGGACTATATAATCCAAGCTTAACATTATTTTGTTGCCTTTCATTACTTGTCTTTAATGTGTTTGCTCTTAACTGAACCTCTCAGGTTTATTAAAGTTTACCGATGACCTCGGCATGGGAGGAGAAAACATCCAGACCATTTCACTGGGACAGGGCCAAGGGCCGATTGCAGCAAACATGATCAGTCAAGCCATTAAGGACGGGACCTGGGTGGTCCTTCAGAACTGTCACCTGGCCACAAGTTGGATGCCGTCCCTGGAAAAAATATGCGAGGAAACAATTGTGCCCGAGAATACCAATGAGAAGTTCAGGTATGGCATTGCAGCGTGCTGCAGAAAGCGATTAGCTGTGGACAAGTGGAAGTTTTCTTTCCTAAGGAACAATATGCCCTCGGGTGTCATCCATCATTTGCGTGTCACAAATAGATTACTGATAAGGACATAAGCAAGAAAACATGAAAAGCTTCTCTCACAGACGTCATACAAATCATCAGCAAGGGAAGATGGGTGGAAGCGGCAATGAGGATATCGAGCCCATGTGGAATATACGTGATGGTTTACCCGTCGCTCTGCGCGCAGCCGTAACTTACACATCAGATTCCCTGCATCCAATTCCTGTAATCTGCGGCCGCCAATAACATGCCATGAAAAAGCCAGTAACTTTACTAAAAGATTTCCTTATGGATCATTGGCAAAAATTTGAGATCCGGTTATTGCAAAATTTGAGATCAGGCATTGCAAAATTTGAGATCAGGCATTGCAAGATTTGAGATCAGGCATTGCAAAATGTCAGATCAGGCATTGCAAAATTTCAGGTCAGGCATTGCGAAATTTCAGATCAGGCACTGCACATATTGATCTTTGACTCCTGGGAGTGTAGATATGTGTAAATTTATTCTCATCTGCGAATTAATTCACTAATGCACACATTTTACGCCACTTTCAGATCAAAACATCCCTAATTACAATGTATCCCAGGCATTTTCCTTCTAATCTAACCGTTTAGGTAGATCCGTACCTCTTGTTCCTCCACCACAACACTAGAAGTGAGGGGTGATGGCGGTAATAGTATTTTAGTAGGATTTTCTTCTTTTTACGTACCCAGTAATAAGAATTAGAACCCTTATATCAGTTTGGGGATCACATAGGTGGTCTATATATTCTTCTTACGTATTAATCCAAAACAAACCATGACTATAAGCAAAGTTAGATCCAGATCACAGTAAGAGACATCTTGGAAGTGTTTGCATCCTGGAAATGCCGCGTCAAGGCGTGGAACAATTGTGAAATGAAGATGATCCAGCTCAACGAACTGTGAATAGGCTTTAATTCACACAATGACTAAGGGTAGGCTGCCACCCGAAACGCGCTGGTGACTCATTTCGTCTAGCTGTATTGCTGATTTTGTCATTTGCCCTGAACTACAAGCCTATTCACAGTTCGTTGGGTTGGGTCATGTTCATTTCACGTATGACTATACGGCCTCATTCAGGCTGTCAATTTTATTCTCAAAAGTGAAAAAATTTATTTTTTTATTATTATTTTTTTCAGTGTGTTAGATCCATGTTTGTCCAGGTTTGCAATCCGTGTATTTGTACAAAATTATAGGGGGTTCTCAAAGTGTCCCCCATCTAGATACAAATCGTTGTTTTGACATTGACATTCATTTGGCAGGAGTGAGATTCATCTGCAAATTGGATCAGGAATGTACATGCCTCTGTTTTTTGCTTTGTTTTGGTTTTTTTTGGGGGGAGGGGGTTGCGCACAATATGCTCTAAGAAAAAAATGGACAAGTATCCAGGAGCATAGGTTACAAGGGATAAAAAAACACTACTGGAACACTGCAGCAATGACACAAGTCTGAATGAGGCCTAACACTGTATCCAGCTTTGCAGGGAGATGAAGACACTTACTAGAAATCTGCAGGTAATTCACCGACCACCAACACATGATATAGGGATTCAAAACATTATCATACAGTATTTTAATCAAACCCTCATGTGGATACTGTCTCATAAACGCACACATCAAAATACTAGCAAACCCAATTCCACTAGGGAACAAAATATGTACTTGTCCAATTAGAAATTTATATAATCTTTATTAGAAAAATTGCAAAAAAAAAGATTGACAGATGCATGTAAAATTACAACTATGAAAAATGCAGTCGTGATAGGCACAACACCCCCCTGTATACCCCACCAAATACCAAATATTATATCACGATATATCCTAATATAAGCACCAAAATAGAGTACTTTCCCCCCATTGAATATGCACTTCACAATACCTTAAGTAGCATACCCACACAGGATTTACCATCACCAGGCCATGCCACCATGGTGTACAGCACTTATATACATAAGTGCGGAGTGCGCAGCCTGAGGTAAGGAAACAAGGGAGTGCGCGTCCGCCCCAACGCACGTTTGCTCCCTGACGAATTGGGTTTGCTAGAAATCTGCAGGACCTTGTCTTTTCCTCTTTCTCACTCTGCACCTCCCTCCTCATCCTCCCCTTATCATTTCCATAGACTTCAACAGGCAGCTGTAATCTGACACCTCAGGGAGTTAGAACTCTGTCTTGTATTGCGCAAGATGGATTTCAGCTGTAATGTCCATAGACATCAATAGACAGCTGTAATCTGACATCTCAGGAAAGTGGCACTCTGTCTTATCTTGAGAAAGATGGATTTTAGCTGTATTTCTGAGTGATGAGTTCTGGAGGAGGGAGAAGTGACTCATAAGTGGAGAAATACGCATATTTCTCTCATGAGTTATATTATAAAGTTTTATTATACTCATTTGTACTATTGACACCATGTCTTGCCTTGAGCAAGATGGATTTTAGCTGTATTTCTGAGTGAATGATGAGTTCAGGGTGGGAGAAGTGGCTCATAAGTGGAGAAATATGCATATTTCTCTCATAAATTGTATTAATAAAGTTTAAATATACTCATTTGTACTATTGGCATTCTGTCTTGTCTTGAGCAAAATTTGATTTTAGATGTAATTTCCGTGGACTTCAATAGACTGCTGTAATCTGACACCTCAGGGAAGTTGCACTCTGTCTCTTTTCTTACCAAGATGTATATTAGTTATAATTTGGAGTAAATGATGAGTTCAAAGGGGAGGAGAAGTGGCTCATAAATGGAGAAAGAATCATATTTCTCTGAAATTTTATATATTTTCTTATACTCATTTGTACTATTGATTTATGCAAAGTTTTTGAAAACGACAGTGACCATTTTAGGTCATTTACTTATCTAGATTTATGCGTGACTTGTTTTAGGCATCCAGTTTTTAAAAAAAAATCAGAGTAATTGTTGCAGATATTAAATATTCATATTAATCCACGAAAGCTCTGAGAAATGTTTAGAATTTATGTAAATGTTGATATTTGGATGAAATGTCATTGTATTGTGGTAGAGACAAATGCGACAGTGACAGTTCCTGATGCCGTGTAACACTTCTTGTTTCAGGCTATGGCTGACCAGTTATCCTTCAGACAAGTTTCCAGTCAGCATCCTCCAGAACGGCATCAAAATGACCAACGAACCCCCAAAGGGCCTTCGAGCAAATTTGCTGCGCTCGTATCTGAACGACCCCATATCTGACCCTGTTTTTTTCAGCAGCTGCCAGAAAGCGGAGATGTGGCAGAAGCTCATGTTCGGACTCTGCTTCTTCCACGCTCTTGTCCAGGAACGACGCAACTTTGGCCCATTAGGTATGACTTTTATATGGTAAAAAATAGGATTAAAAATACCCCCAAAAACTATGAAGACAACGTGCGCATGTTGTCAGATATTTTCCCTAGCGTGCCGATCTGTAAAGATGGCTATATAAGTGTGGTCCCATCTGGATTCCTTCCCTTTCAGGCCCCTGTAATTCTATGTTCCTCCCTTTGCATGTAAAGGGATTTTCTGGTTTCCAAAAAACCCTGTCCCTAGATGTAATTTGTTTAAAAATAAAAAAAATAACTGTGATTTATTCACCCTTCCCAGGTCCAGCACTGAGTCTCTGCCTCTGATCATGGTGTTTGGCTGCAGCGCCGCAAACAATACCAATCAGTGAGCTCATTGACTCTGCCAGAGTTGGCACAAGCAGCTGAGCTTACTGATTGGTTGCAGCGCTGCAACTGTGACGTCAGCACTGCAAACGATAAAAGACACCGGGAGCAGCGGAAGGGATACAGTACCGGACCTGGGGAGGATGAGTAAAACACAGTTTATGTTTACAAAACAAACTGCAGGTGGGGGAACAGGGGTTTTCTGTACATAAGCGTGTGTACTAACAATATTTTTTTTTTTTCAAATTACTTTTTTTTTTAACATTATTATTATTTATTATTATAGCGCCATTTATTCCATGGCGCTTTACATGTGCATTTTGGTTAACATATGTAAATGCAGATTAATGCAGTGATTTTGCAGACCAAACTCTGCAAAACAAAGTTGAAATCGTTACCCAGTGACACCATGTCATGTACCGCGTCTACTGGAGTCAAGTCCGTTTGTAAGTCGCATTCCTGATGATGTCAGAATCTCTCGCCTCCCCCATGCTTTATACTGCAGGCACGCTTATTTGTATTGTTTTCCTGTTTATAAGCAGAAGGCCCTTTTTATACCTCCCTACAGCTCTTTTTTTTTTTATATAGCGCTAAAATATTCCGCAGCGCTTTACAGTTCGCACACATTATCATCGCGGTCCCAGATGGGGCTCACAGTCTAAAATTCCCTATCAGTATGTCTTTGGAATGTGGGAGGAAACCGGAGAACCCGGAGCACATGCACATTAGCAGCAATACACTGACTCCATACCCTGTTTATCTGTATAGAAGCATTTTATGCTCATGCTCTAATCTGGGCAAAGGTCATTGTGAAGGGAGAGGGAGAAGGTGAGCTGTGACATCACCTACTGTGATTGGAGAAATCTGTATTATCTACTATGTATTAGTACATGAGGTGTTAACTGTCATTGCAATCATGTTTGTGATAATAATGACTGCAGAAAAGTTTTCTTGACTAATGGGTAGTTTGAAAATTGCAAGATTTGAGATTTGTTTAAAATAGGTAGTATCATGATGGAAAAAAGTTAAATAATATAGTCATTGTATGATGATACATTCCTTTTAAAGACTAAAACTAATAAATGAGTTCTTAGGCCTCAAGCATATGGCCATATTACTGATCTGCGAGCTCTGTGGCTGTACAGACATGCAGCGAGTATTTGGGAGGGGGTCTTATTTCTCTTATTTTTCCTTTTAGGTTGGAACATCCCATATGAATTCAATGAGTCCGACCTGAGAATCAGCATGAGACAGATCCAGATGTTCCTCAATGAGTATGAGGTGGTTCCATTCCAGGCCCTGACGTACCTGACAGGTAAAATATCATTTACATCAGCAGTTTCCTCATCTATTACATATAAAAAAAATGAACAAAACCATATAAATCTACATAAATTTCACATTCTAGCCCTGGTTTCTATCACTTCAGTGAATCGCACGACTTGTAAGTACCGCCCAACTCATCACGTGCACCGCTCTGCTCCTCCCAGGGTCTGACCATCTCGCTGAGCTGCCTCTTGCAGACACTTCCAGCACTACTGCTACTCCATCCTGTTGCTGAGAGTCTCCTCTGGCTATAGGGAGGCACGGCCAGCCTTTGCAGGAAATTAAAATCACTGTGTCCTGTAGAGTTCTGCTTCCCTGGCCTATTCCCAGCTAGCAGGTGGTATATTAGGCACCTCCGTCCACTACACCCTGCCTGAGCTGAGCTCCTAGTTCCTCTAGTGCTCTGTCAAGGTATTGTATTGTCTTGATTTTCCTGTTATTTTCTCGTCTTGTTATCTCGTTTTGTCTGCTTCTGACTCCGGCTACGTCTTCTGAATCCGTGCTTCCTGACCATATCTCTGCTTACGCCCTCGGTGCCTCGTACTCCTGCCTTGACATGTCGGTCAGCTCCCACAGGTCCGAGGACTCCACTGGTGTGGTATTTGGCGACTACCCTAATGGCCCAAGCCTATCCTCACCTTCAGACTCTAGTGAAAATCAGGTAGTCACTTATTCATGCCCCTCCAGGTAGTGGCGGAGTGGGTCCACACACACCACCGTCACAGTTTCCAGCCGCCAAATTTCTCTCTGATTCAGTACTTGGAAAATCAAGAAAAGGAATGCAACAACGCCATTTCTAGATCTGAAAGGGTTGGGGTATGTCTATAGAGGACGCATCCGCTCATTAAAATCTGCAGAGATTGCTGAAATGCAGCAGATTTGTCAGAGATTTCACTTGCGGCATAAATCGTTTTCAAATCGCAGTCACAGCGCAACAAGAGTCAAATTTTGCTGCAGATTTTCTTCACATCATTCGCATGATATCTCGTAAAATTTCATTCACAGTTCTGTAATGATGCGTGAAGAAAATCAGCTTCAATTTGTCCCACATGGACTTGGCCTAAAAGGCAAAAACGTAGTCAGGATATCGTCAAATCATGCGGCAAACTGGAAAGCACGACCCACATATAGGCCCCAATTCATCATTGCTGTTTCTCCACTTTTCTGGAGTAATTTCCTCTTTTTTTTCAGTGGCTTTTGTACTGGCATCTTATTCTATACACATTTTGCGCCACTTTTAAAGTCTTTTTTTTAAGTTATTTTTATTTTTTTCTGGACAACTTTGCTTATCCAGATTCATGAAATGCGACTTATACCAAATGTCATATTTTTTTATGCATCTCACTCCTGTGCTTCACCCACTGCAGTAAGGTTTCTGAAGGATTTTCAATTTGGCATATTTCTGTGACTTTTTAACAGATTTGCGACTTTTGATTCTAGACACTCTCTAAAACTGGTTAAAAGGGACAAAAATGGGGGTTTTGTGCCAAGTTAATGAACCACATGCATCATTTTGTAGAATTTGGGGCAAATAAAGAAACAAACACCAGCGAATGACACAAGACAAAAAAAAAGTGACTTCAATAAATTGCAAATGACGAATCGAGTACACACTGTATAACATCAGTTAAAGCAAATCTGTCATTTCAGATACGGTTAAGGATAAGCTGCTATGTGTGTCTAGATGAGGAATAAAACCCATTATATGACCTGTATCCTGCAGTTTTCTTCTCTGCGGGCTCTAGCTTTCATTTTCAGTTGTCTCTGAGCTAGTGGGTGGTGACAAGCTGTTATCTACTTTCCCATACAGCTATTTTTATTTCCTGCGGTGACTGATAGCTTCTATCTGGATGAATAATATGATAATGATAAAATTGAACGTCCTCACCTCAAAACATGCACTAAAAGCGTCTGATAAATTAGAAAGAGATGTACTCTGTAAAATATTAAAAGAGAAATACAGCACATTCGGTAACTTATTACTTGATTGTATAACAAAAAAAAAAACCTTCCTGATACAACCAGGACACGTGGGTATTATTATTACTATTTTTATCAAAGTTTTAGTTAATAAATTATGTACAGTATAAGCTTAAAAAGAGAGGAAAGTACAGGTCAGTGTATGCCTATCAAACTGGAGCAAGGAGATGGTGGGCATACGGCGCAAAAGAAGGACAAAAATGGAAAAGGAGGGCCTTGATGACAGGGAAAGAGGAGGGGGAGATCCTGAAACACTCACCTGAGACTGAACCATGTGCTCCCTGTTCTCTTTAGATGGGTCCCCATACGTGATCACGCATGCCAGCCATGCCCCGGCTGGCCCTGAGCTAGCCGTAACTAGTGAGTAGGGCAGCAAGACACTAGTCTTACTACTACGGTAAGAAGACACAGGGAGGGAAACAAACAGGGAGCAATCACACAACAACTGGAACTCCACAACTTAAACTGGAACAACTTCTCCCGAGAGGTCAGCATAGAAAACCTATAACCGTCATAGGAGAAGGGAATGGCAGTAAGATGCATCGGCTGAGATTGGAGCCATTGGAAATCCCAGCAGGACCAAAAAGGATCTGCTCCACTCAAGATAATCTCCAAGCGGACTCCAAAGAGAACCTACGATCTGCCAATGGCTGCAACTTTCTGATCCCAGATAACCCAACGGCCTCAGCAGGATGCAACATATTTATAACAAGGCCATTGCTTAAAGATACTGCCATTCCAATAGAAAAAGAAAAAGTAAACATTTCAGTCGAAGCATAGAACAAAATATGGCCATGATCCTTGCCAAAGACGTAGGAATAAATTATAAAATCGAATTCACTTTGTTATACAGTAGTCGATATAACCAGAGCGTAAAAGGACGTAAACAGCGATATAACAGTTAACAATGTAGGGTATTACAGCAATGACTTGTGGGCATTATTTTCTAGTGTTATTACTGTATGGGGGTACAATTTAAGCATTTTATAATAGTATTACGTGGGTATGATTTGGTTTATGTATATACAGGTATGTAAAAATGCTGCAAAGTAAGAATGTTTTAGAAAATTGACGGGTTAATAGTTTATTTATATCAATCAACAAAATGCAAAGTGAGTGAAAAAAAGAGATGTTTGGAGCAACCAACCTAATTCCTTCCAAAACTGTGTGCAAGTATCTAGAAGAACTGATGAAGGCGAAGGCCGGTCACACCCGACATCGACGTGATTTAGATTTCTCTTTTGTTCATTTACTTTGCATTTTGTTAATTGATAAAAATTCTTCCTTATGGAAATGTATGAAGGATCCGACCATTGGGGTAACGAGTCCCCTTATTAAAGGAACATGTCCCTATACAGTCTGACACTCTGAACCCTGATTGGACAGTGTGAGACCGTTAGTTATTAATTTATTCATTTACTTCTAGGAGGAATAACAAGAACGCGGCATTTATTACTTTATAAGAAAAGATGCTCCAGCGTTGTCTTTCTATGGGGCGGCATGACTTCTATCGTTGGTGTCTTTCTGAGTTATCCTTCCTCGTAAACGCGTTTTGTGGGAGGTGTTTGCTGTTCTCAGCATGTAAACCTCTTCATAAACTAATAATTGCGCTATTGTGTCTATATAGGTGAATGTAACTATGGAGGCCGAGTGACAGATGACAAGGACAGGCGTCTCCTGCTGTCGCTGCTCTCGATATTCTACAGCGAGGAAATACAGAAGGACACTTACAGGCTTTCACCAGGAGATACTTACTTCATTCCCCCTTATGGCACTTACCAGGTAGAGATCATGTACATTTACAGGCGCACTCCAATAATGTTCAAGGGAATCTGTCATCAGGTTTTTGCCACCTAATCTGAAAGCAGCATAATGTAGAGGCAGAAACCCTGATTCTAGCGATGTGTCACTTCCTTTGCTACTTGCTGTAGTTTGGATAAAGTCCCTGATTTACCAGCAGGAGGACTAGTTAACCTGCTGACATGTAGTCCTCCATATTCATAAGCTTTGTGTAACCCTGCTGCCTATGCACAGTGTACACAGAAAGCTGCCAATCAGTGGTGTGAGCTCAGCATTCATAGCACTGATAAACCTGCAGCAGAAAAATCAGGGATTTTATCAAAACTGCAGCAAGCAGCCCAGTAAGTGATACATCCCTGGAATCAGGGCCTCTGCCCCTACATCATGCTGTTTTCATATGGGGTAACAAAAAGCTGGTGACGGATTCCCTTTAAGAGATATGCTGTTCATAACAGTACTGATGAGTACATAAAGGATATGAAAAAATGTGTTTCAGATTTCTGTGACTCTGCAGCAAATTGATTTGTATTACATGTAGATTTTGATGCAGATTTCACCAAGTAGTGAATTCTGTGGTTAAAATACACAACAGAAATTGGCACGCTGCGGATATGGTTGTGTGAAGAAAATGTCTCCATCTTCTCCATTGTGTCAGTCTGTGAAAATCGGACTGCACTCAGATGTCATCAAAATGCAGTCCAATGTTTTCCCCGGACTTATTGACCTGCATGGCTGAGTGCAATCAAAATATGAGTTTAAATTTTGACATGTAGGAATTATTTTTTTTTCCCCCTGGACTGAGTAAAAAAATCAGACATGTGCCCCATAGACTAACATTTCGTCTTGACGCTTTCTGCCTTTTCCCTTAGACTTTCGTAGATTACATTAGAGGGTTACCAATAATTACTCACCCCGAGGTGTTTGGGCTCCATGAGAACGCTGACATCACTAAAGACAACCAGGAGACTAACCAGTTATTTGATGGCGTCCTCCTGACCCTGCCCAGACAAAGCACTGGAAGCGGCCGATCCCCTCAGGTGAGGACGCGTCTCATCAACTGTTCTCATACTGTTGTTACCCTGATTTAGGCTTATATTTGGTGTCACGTCCAAAGACCACTATATCTGTGCGGGGTATGTACATGCTACCCGTGCCAGCCAACACCACACACGCACAGAGTCACGGCCACTTGTGGCCCAGTTATGGACCTAGATTTGTGGTGGCGCTCTGCATCCTCCTACTACAGAAGAACACCTCAAAGCCTGAAGCCTGTGACCCACCATCACTTCTGTGATGGGACAGGCTGACTGTGGACGTGTCCATCATCTCATGGTGTAAGAACCACACAGGGACATTTCGCATTGGTCATCCATGTCCTTCAGCAGTGACTCCAGCTCCCCTGGTATCACTGACAGAAGAATTTATAGACCATTACTGATAAGGTGTGAGAGGCATCCTCCACCTACATCTCCACACATCAATGTCACCAGCCCCCCACCTACATCTCCACACATCACTGTCACCGGCCCCCCACCTACATCTCCACACATCACTGTCACCGGCCCCCCACCTACATCTCCACACATCACTGTCACCGGCCCTCCATCTACATCTCCACACATCCCTGTCTCCGGCCCCCCACCTACATCTCCACACATCACTGTCACCGGCCCTCCACCTACATCTCCACACATTACTGTCACCGACCCCCACCTACATCTCCACACATCCCTGTCTCCGGCCCCCCACCTACATCTCCACACATCACTGTCACCGGCCCCCCACCTACATCTCCACACATCACTGTCACCGGCCCTCCATCTACATCTCCACACATCCCTGTCTCCGGCCCCCCACCTACATCTCCACACATCACTGTCACCGGCCCTCCACCTACATCTCCACACATCACTGTCACCGACCCCCACCTACATCTCCACACATCCCTGTCTCCGGCCCCCCACCTACATCTCCACACATCACTGTCACCGACCCCCCACCTACATCTCCACACATCACTGTCACCAGCCCCCCACCTACATCTCCACACATCACTGTCACCGGCCCCCCACCTACATCTCCACACATCCCTGTCTCTGGCCCCCAACCTACATCTCCACACATCCCTGTCTCAGGCCCCCCACCTAAATCTCCACACATCACTCACCGGCCCCCCACCTACATCTCCACACATCACTGTCACCGGCCCTCCATCTACATCTCCACACATCACTGTCACCGGCCCTCCACCTACATCTCCACACATCACTGTCACCGGCCCTCCACCTACATCTCCACACATCACTGTCACCGGCCCTCCACCTACATCTCCACACATCACTGTCACCGGCCCCCCACCTACATCTCCACACATCACTGTCACCGGCCCCCGGTCTCCAGTCCACTCGCATCCCCTCAGGACTATTACTGAGTGACACCTGGCCCCGAATTCATTTCATTCCCATCGCTCGTATTAATTCTTTTATGACATAGCTTGTTACACTGAGTGTATCCGCACAACAGGACAATGTCCCTCTCCACAGTGGAAGTCATCCGTCCTTACTAACTATACCAGCACTATGCCTCCATTGGGAATGCTAGCTGACTGCCTCCATCAACAGTTCCAGCCCCCTGTCGCCATCAGCAGTGCCAGCCCCGTCTCCATCATCAGTGCCAGCCCCCTGTCTCCATCAGCAGTGCCAGCCCCGTCTCCATCAGCAGTGCCAGCCCCCTGTCTCCATCAGCAGTGCCAGCCCCCTGCCTCCATCAGCAGTGTCAGCCCCGTCTCCATCAGCAGTGCCAGCCCCCTGCCTCCATCAGCAGTGCCAGCCCCCTGCCTCCATCAGCAGTGCCAGCCCCCTGCCTCCATCAGCAGTGCCAGCCCCCTGCCTCCATCAGCAGTGCCAGCCCCCTGCCTCCATCAGCAGTGCCATCCCCCCTGCCTCCATCAGCAGTGCCAGCCCCCTGCCTCCATCAGCAGTGCCATCCCCCCTGCCTCCATCAGCAGTGCCAGCCCCCTGCCTCCATCAGCAGTGTCAGCCCCGTCTCCATCAGCAGTGCCAGCCCCCTGCCTCCATCAGCAGTGCCAGCCCCCTGCCTCCATCAGCAGTGCCATCCCCCCTGCCTCCATCAGCAGTGCCAGCCCCCTGCCTCCATGAGCAGTGCCAGCCCCCTGCCTCCATCAGCAGTGCCAGCTCCCTGCCTCCATCAGCAGTGCCATCCCCCTGCCTCCATCAGCAGTGCCAGCCCCTGCCTCCATCACCAGCTCCATACTTCTATCCTCAGTGCTATTGCCTGTGTGATATTTCTATCTACGCTGCCGGCCCCGTGCCCAGAGCTGGCACCGTACATCTAGCGCCAGTACCATCCGGTGCCTATGGCCTGTTCGGAGTGCCACCCCTGCTTCCCTAGGAATGGCAGCCATTGCAGTCCCCTTTGGCTGCGCTACATTGGTCTGGGTATGAGGGAAGATGCCACATATATGCCAGCTCTCACTATCTCTCTTACCAACAGGAAATTGTTGAAGATTTGGCAAGAGACGTCCTAAACAAATTACCCAGCGATTTCAATCTGGAGCAGGTGATGGAGCAGTATCCTGTGGTGTATGAGGAGTCTATGAACACGGTGCTCAGACAGGAATTAATCCGCTTCAACAGGTAATTCCGCAGCGGCATCAGTGTATGGAAATTGGGTGTTTAGGGCTCAGTGTGACATTCCCAGATTAGAAAACCATGGCTGCATTCTTCCAAAAACAGCGCCATGTCTGTTCATGGGTCATGTTCGGTATTGCAGCTCAGCTCCCTTAAAGTAAATCTGTCGGCAGGTTTTTGCTGTGGAATCCGTGAGCAGCATGTCACAGGGGTAGAGAGCCTGAATCCAGTGATGTTTCACTTACTGGGCTACTTGTTGCAGTTTTGATAAAATACTATTTTCTCTGCTAGTAGAGCAGTGAATGCTGAGCTCTGTATAACCCCGCCCACATCACTGATTGGCAGTTTGCTAACATTGTACATAAAAAGCTGCCAATCAGTGGCGGGGGCGGGGTTACACAGATTAGCTGGACTGGTTTGCCTGCAGTCATAATCTCCTGTTGATAAAACACTGATTATATCGAAACTACAGCACACAGCCTAATAAGTGACACATCCCTGGAATCAGGGTCTCTGCCCCTACATTATGCTGTGCTCAGATTAAATAGCAATAATCTGCCTACAGATTCTCTTTAAAGTCAATGGAGATGAGCCGGTATGCCACATATAACCCGTCGCATCATTTTCAGATGAAATCAGACATAGTTATTGATTCCTTTAATGTAGGAACCAAAATTGTGGTGGGGATACACAAAGGTGATCTCGCAATGGACCAAGTGGGGGTCAGTGGTGGTGGATGGGGTCAGAACTTTACATATAGACCAGATGGTACTGTTGTGCTTTCTATATCCCCGCACATTGCCGTGTCCCTCCATCTCCTCTCTGGCAGATGATATCCCGGTGTTCTTCTACATATCCCTCTGCTCGGTGATGAGAGAGACATGTAGGAGATAATCCCTTCTTACTTATGCCCGATGCTGCACGCTGGGGCCGACTATGTAGCTTGGCATCAGTGGAGCCTACTGATATAAGGTCTAGCCACAAGGTACAAGCAGTTTTGTCCTCGCGAGCCCCCGCTGCTGGATCTGCATGTGTTTAATCCCGCGGGTTTGGGAAGGCGTCACGGGCGCTTTATTCTCGCACAGCTCGTCTGAGTTATCACATAAAACAGGCTGCGTATGCCTCGGCTAATTCCTCGCCAGCACTAATTTATTTTGTCTTTTTTCTCACGCTGCAAACCTCCCTCTTGCTTTCTGGCCACAGGCTCACAGAAGTCATACGGAGCAGTCTCATCAATTTAGGCAAAGCCGTGAAAGGCCAAGTGCTGATGTCATCGGAGCTGGAGAACGTGTTTAACAGCATGCTGGTGGGGCGAGTGCCCGCCATGTGGGCAGCCAAATCCTACCCGTCACTCAAGCCACTGGGCAGCTACGTGTCAGACCTGCTGGCCCGGCTGCAGTTCCTACAGGTAATGCCAACGTCCAGTGTTCAGTTATTCGCACATTTCCAGCAGGAATAACAGCAGATGCTCCAGAATTGTTATTTAAAGGGAACCTGTCAGGAGTTTAGGGTCCTCGACACTTATAATTACATTGCTGGGTATGGTAGAAAAATCAAAATGCCCACTAAAATCAAGAAATCACCAGTAAGTATAAGACATCAGGACCCTGCATTCAGCACTTTCCACATCCTATCTGATTCTCGGAAAGCAGGAACACTGTAAGAGACATTTTCATCCAGCTTTTCTGCAGCCCTGAAAAGAATTACGGCCCCCGGCCCGCACTGCTCTAGGTGATTGACAGGTGTCTCCCTCATATGTATACATAGGGAGAGACCTGTCAATCACATGCAGCAGTGCTGGGAATTGCCTGGACTAGTCTCTTCTCTGGCTATGGTCCCCGGACAGAATTTTAAAGGGGTTGCCACAATTAATTTTTCTTACTTAAATGCATGTAATTGGGGTTAAAGATCATTTTTTCTATTGGGTTTCATTAAAAATATTGCACCATTTGCCTCCCATAGCCGCTGTATTTCACTGAATATTGTTGGCTGCAGAGCTCTCCAGTCCATAAAACAGCTGCCGGTGGGAGGAGCATGTCACCTGACCCGTCCATCCAATCAAAAACCTTGCATGAGAAAACACTGCTTTTCTATTGGAGATGAATGATCTGGTCTGGTCAGATGCTCCTCCATCAGAAGCCATGGTAGGGACCGGAGAACTGTGCTGTCTGGGAGTAACAAGAGCAGGAGGGGAACCTGTACCTATAAAATATATATATCCATAAAGGGTTAGTAAATATGTCCGTGTCCTCATAAAGAAACAATAATGCGACCAGCCCTTTTAACTCTTTCTGCAGCCTGAAATAGACAGCGTAATACTGCGACTGTAGGAGGCAAACGGTGCAACATTTTTAATAAAACTCAATTGCAAAAATGATTTTTAGTTTATTTTCTTTGAAAGGTGTGTCAAAGAAAAATATACCTGGCTGCCACCATGCTGCCTGTGGGTTGAAGAATAAACACAGTTCTGGCTTCCTCCAGCCACCACTAGAGGGAGCATCTGAGCTTAGTTCATACTATTTACACTGAGCTCAACACGAAGCCGTGAGCTCCCTCTAGTGGTGACTGCATGCAGTCAGAACTTTACTGTTTGGAGCTCGGTATAAGAACATTGGCGCTTCAACCATTATACAGATGATAATAAACACAATCAGCACAGCATGCTGCATACTAAAAGGGAGTTGTATAGATTTACTCTTCGCTGCAATCCTAGTACTATTATTGACATTGTGGCTAGGATTATTACTGGATTTTAGCAGGCCGATCATGCACGTCCCTCGATGATATATAGCGATGCTGCACGTCCCATCTCATTGATTATACAGCAGTACAGTGTATTATATAGTGCCCCCTTCATTGCCGCACACATTTGTCACCAGTCTGCAGGCCGGATCAGTAGTAATTGACTCCCTGGAGAACCTTCTCCTTTAATCGCTTGCATCTCGTGAGCACTGAGCCGGCCTATGCTGGAACGTAAGACGGCAGCGGTTATTGGAGTACAAGGACTCCATACCTATTAGTATTGGGTCTTTTAGTATCTCGTATAGATTTAGCCGGGACCCTCTGCAATTTTTAACCCATTGTGCTTTAGGCCATATTTCTATACAGTGTATACAGGAGCGCCACATAGTTACTTACCGGCTGCTAGGACCTGCACAGAATACAGATGTGCACAATGTTATAGACAAGTGCTGCCCTCTTGTGGCAGAGTTTAGTAAAAAAAAAAAAATAACGTTTTTAATTCTTTAAAGGGGTTATTTTTTTTGCAATGAGCCAAAAAACTAATATAGGTAGCTGTCACACGTGGATCGTGGACCCACTGTGCCACGGGGCCGGGCCTGCCTATAAGGGGCATAGCTAAACGGCTCCCTGGTGTTCACTGGAACTACTGATGGTGGAGTCAGACTTGAGTTGCAGATAGCCACCAGGTAACACTCCTAGGCAGTCCCCGGTACTGTAGCTGCTGACCCCAGAGGTCAGGTAAGCTGACACAGACTGGACTCGGAGTTACTTGGTGAGACAGGATATGGACTCTGTTCAGAGAGCACAGGTTCTGGATCCTCGGACAGAACAGATACTAACACGGAGTCACAGACAGGGCTGGATTCGGTCCTGGAACAGGCTCCGACAGGTTCCTGTATTGACAGTTAGGTTTCAGGTTCAGATTCATGTGCTGCCTGTGCGGTTTCAGGGTTCACAAGCACCGCCCGTGCGGTTTCGGATTCATGTACCACTGGATTCGGTTTCAGAGTTCAGGCCCAGGCCACACAAGGACCAGGGATTTAGGATCAGGCCCAGGCCACACAAGGACCAGGGATTCAGGATCAAGCCCAGGCCCCACAAGGAGCAGGGATTCAGGATCAGGCCCTAGCCACACAAGGACCAGGGATTCAGGATCAGGCCCTGGCCACGCAAGGACCAGGGATTCAGGATCAGGCCCTGGCCACACAAGGACCAGGGATTTAGGATCAGTCCCAGGCCACACAAGGACCAGGGATTCAGGATCAGGCCCAGGCCACACAAGGACCAGGGATTCAGGATCAAGCCCAGGCCCCACAAGGAGCAGGGATTCAGGATCAGGCCCAGGCCACACAAGGACCAGGGATTTAGGATCAGGCCCAGGCCACACAAGGACCAGGGATTCAGGATCAGGACCAGGGATTCAGGATCAAGCCCAGGCCACGCAAAAACCAGGGATTCAGGATCAGGCCTTGGCCACACAAGGACCAGGGATTCAGGATCAGGACCAGGGATTAAGGATTAGGCCCAGGCCACACAAGGACCAGGGATTCAGGATCAAGCCCAGGCCCCACAAGGAGCAGGGATTCAGGATCAGGCCCTAGCCACACAAGGACCAGGGATTCAGGATCAGGCCCTGGCCACGCAAGGACCAGGGATTCAGGATCAGGCCCTGGCCACACAAGGACCAGGGATTTAGGATCAGTCCCAGGCCACACAAGGACCAGGGATTCAGGATCAGGCCCAGGCCACACACGGACCAGGGATTCAGGATCAAGCCCAGGCCCCACAAGGAGCAGGGATTCAGGATCAGGCCCAGGCCACACAAGGACCAGGGATTTAGGATCAGGCCCAGGCCACACAAGGACCAGGGATTCAGGATCAGGACCAGGGATTCAGGATCAAGCCCAGGCCACGCAAGGACCAGGGATTCAGGATCAGGCCTTGGCCACACAAGGACCAGGGATTCAGGATCAGGCCCTGGCCACACAAGGACCAGGGATTCAGGATCAGGACCAGGGATTCAGGATCAGGCCCTGGCCACACAAGGACCAGGGATTCAGGATCAGGACCAGGGATTAAGGATTAGGCCCAGGCCACACAAGGACCAGGGATTCAGGATCAAGCCCAGGCCCCACAAGGAGCAGGGATTCAGGATCAGGCCCTAGCCACACAAGGACCAGGGATTCAGGATCAGGCCCTGGCCACGCAAGGACCAGGGATTCAGGATCAGGCCCTGGCCACACAAGGACCAGGGATTTAGGATCAGTCCCAGGCCACACAAGGACCAGGGATTCAGGATCAGGCCCAGGCCACACAAGGACCAGGGATTCAGGATCAAGCCCAGGCCCCACAAGGAGCAGGGATTCAGGATCAGGCCCAGGCCACACAAGGACCAGGGATTTAGGATCAGGCCCAGGCCACACAAGGACCAGGGATTCAGGATCAAGCCCAGGCCCCACAAGGAGCAGGGATTCAGGATCAGGCCCTAGCCACACAAGGACCAGGGATTCAGGATCAGGCCCTGGCCACGCAAGGACCAGGGATTCAGGATCAGGCCCTGGCCACACAAGGACCAGGGATTTAGGATCAGTCCCAGGCCACACAAGGACCAGGGATTCAGGATCAGGCCCAGGCCACACAAGGACCAGGGATTCAGGATCAAGCCCAGGCCCCACAAGGAGCAGGGATTCAGGATCAGGCCCAGGCCACACAAGGACCAGGGATTTAGGATCAGGCCCATGCCACACAAGGACCAGGGATTCAGGATCAGGACCAGGGATTCAGGATCAAGCCCAGGCCACGCAAGGACCAGGGATTCAGGATCAGGCCTTGGCCACACAAGGACCAGGGATTCAGGATCAGGCCCTGGCCACACAAGGACCAGGGATTCAGGATCAGGACCAGGGATTCAGGATCAGGCCCTGGCCACACAAGGACCAGGGATTCAGGATCAGGACCAGGGATTAAGGATTAGGCCCAGGCCACACAAGGACCAGGGATTCAGGATCAAGCCCAGGCCCCACAAGGACCAGGGATTAAGGATCAGGCCTTGGCCACACAAGGACCAGGGATTCAGGATCAGGCCCTGGCCACACAAGGACCAGGGATTCAGGATCAGGACCAGGGATTCAGGATCAGGCCCTGGCCACACAAGGACCAGGGATTCAGGATCAGGACCAGGGATTCAGGATCAGGACCAGGGATTCAGGATCAGGCCCAGGCCACGCAAGGACCAGGGATTAAGGATCAGGCCCTGGCCACACAAGGACCAGGGATTCAGGATCAGGACCAGGGATTCAGGATCAGGCCCTGGCCACACAAGGACCAGGGATTCAGGATCAGGACCAGGGATTCAGGATCAGGACCAGGGATTCAGGATCAGGCCCAGGCCACGCAAGGACCAGGGATTAAGGATTAGGCCCAGGCCACGCAAGGACCAGGGATTCAGATCAGGACCAGGGATTCAGGATCAGGTCCAGGCCACGAAAGGACCAGGGATTCAGTATCAGGCCCAGGCCACGCATGGACCAGGGATTCAGGATCAGACCCAGGCCAAGCAAGGACCAGGGATTCAGGATCAGGCCCAGGCCACACAAGGACCAGGGATTCAGGATCAGGACCAGGGATTCAGGATCAGGCCCAGGCCACGCAAGGACCAGGGATTAAGGATTAGGCCCAGGCCACGCAAGGACCAGGGATTCAGATCAGGACCAGGGATTCAGGATCAGGTCCAGGCCACGAAAGGACCAGGGATTCAGTATCAGGCCCAGGCCACGCATGGACCAGGGATTCAGGATCAGACCCAGGCCAAGCAAGGACCAGGGATTCAGGATCAGGCCCAGGCCACACAAGGACCAGGGATTCAGGATCAGGCTCTGGCAGCACAAGGAACAGAGGAGTCAGGTACATCGACTGGGAGCTGGTAACTCACTAGTGGCACACTCACTAATGGGACCACGTTGCTCAGGCACCTCCCTATTCATGAAGGTGCCTATTATACCAGATGCCTCCCAGCTATTGGCTGGGCGCATTTTTAAACTATGGACGCTGCCCCTGTAAGAGCAGAGGAACATGCATGCACTAGGCTCGCATCCAGGAAGGCTGTGCGGTGTGCTGAGAGAAGGGGAGGTGACACGCTGTCACGGCGGTATGTCGGTGTCCCTGCATGGAGGTCGAAGGGGAATCATGAAGGAGCGCCATCATTGGTGTTAGGCCGGAGTCACACACAGCGATATACGGCTGAGTCTCGCAGGTTAAAACCAAGCTCTGGCACCGGCACCCCGGAGCAGAGCGTGCGGCCACATAGCAATACATGGAGCCGCACGCTCCGCTCCGGAGTGCCAGAGCTTGGTTTTAACCTGAGACTCGGCCGTATCTCGCTGTAGTGTGACTCTGGCCTTACAGAAGTAGTTGTTAACTAGTTAGCCCCTACCTGCCTGCTCAGAGTGGTCACTCACCACTTTTGTTGGCAGTCCAGCTGCTTCACATCAACAGGGCAGCTCTACCTCTTTTGGACTGCTCAGTCGACGGGGCGTGAATGCCGACATCATGCTTATTGACAGCTGGCTCCCTACAGCTAGGCAGCGGGGAGACGAGTGCCAATCAGCATGATGTCGGCAGTGACGCCCCGTCAACAGAGCAGAGTGGAAAAGAAGTAGCTGCTCTGTAGACTTGACATCAGCGGAAGCAGCTGAATCTCCGGCAGGAGCGGTCTGAGGCCGCTCTGTGCCAGCATAGACCTGCGATCGGCAGATAGGTAGCAGCTACCTGCCTGCTTGTACTTAGGCCAATAGTAATTATTAATATAGTCCTGGATAACCCTTTTAAGGACACTACAGTCAGTTGTGACCAAAATGTGCAGTGCGCTCTGCATGTGGAATATTCCCGCTGAAGAACGTCACTTCTGAGGCTCTGATCTTAGGACTTTTAGTTCCATAGCCTCATCTTCATCTATGAGACACATGACATATTGGACATATTCCACATCTACAAGTGGATATATACATTTCCCAACACTTCCTAGATCAGCATAGGAAACCGATGATAAACCCAGTTCATTTCAATGGAAATTATGTTCGCCCCCATTGCAGACAGCATATTGGATTGTCGGGGTCCCAGCTGCTGTAGATGTTTTCAGGACTCCGACACTCGGGACTGTCATCAGAAATGACCATTAACTCCCGATTATGTCCATCATCCCACATCTTATACTTTATAGCATACAAGTGGAGGCACCGCTGGTAGGTTTTATCCGTCTTCTTAATGTACAGGGAAATGGTAAATCACTTTTTTAGCAGCTGTTCAGCCACAAGTCCATGGAGGGGAGAAGACCAGGTAGTAAGTGAGTTCTGTCCATTGTCCATGAAAAATAAAAAATCAGTGGCATTTGGTTGGGAACCAGGGTCACACTATTCATTCCAAAGACTCTCTTCATTTTACAAGGTAATCTCCATAGTTTCCGTGCGGCAGCTGTCGTTGTTCTGCCCATCAATACACTCATAGATCTGCCGTGTGTCAGTATAGCTGGATATTTATGACTTTTATGGCTTAAATTGAGGCAATACTAATCTGGAAAACTAATGGGAGATACTGTATATGCTCTTCACAGGACTGGATAGACAACGGGCCGCCCAAGGTGTTCTGGATTTCAGGATTTTATTTCACTCAATCATTTCTGACGGGTGTCTCCCAAAATTACGCCAGAAAGTACACCATTCCCATCGACCACATCGGATTTCAGTTTGCGGTAAGAAAACCTGTCGACACCGACCATGTTTTAGTCCTAATCCGGTACAGAGAAGTAAGCTGTCACTTGATCACTGCCATTATTCATGGGGTTCATGCTGATCCCATTAACTTTGCATAAATTAATAGTACAGGTGAATAGAAGAAACTATGTAATATATATTATCAAGGAATTCTGCTTCCTTCTCCATTTATGAGCCACTTCTCCACCTCTCCTCTGCCTCCTGAACTCGCCCACCACTATGAAAATAACAGCTCAACGCCATCTTGTCCAATTCAAGACGGACTGACGTGCTGGGTTACTCGGACTATTATGATCTATGGAGAGGGGAAGGGTGAGGAAATACAGAGGGAGACACAGAAAGATCGTGCTGAGGTTTCTAACAAGTCTTTTACCTCACCCAAGCACTGGATTCATATCTACTATTGCTATGTAATGTCATCCACGCTGCTGCTTCTTGTGTATTAACTAGGGGAAAAAAGAGCAGGAATCCATCCCTGTGTGCTGTGTTTGGGAGACATCATAGCTACTAGTCTAACGTTTTGATAAGTTACCTGAAAGTACAGTTACCCATTAAAGCAGAGGGTCTTGAGGTTGTCTGGTGTTGCATCTTAGCCCCAATCATATTCTTTGTGCTATAAATCCCAATCTGTAATTTCAGGTGACCTCTCACGAGAACACAATAGATAAACCTCCAGAAGATGGCGCTTACATCAAAGGACTCTTCCTTGAAGGAGCTCGGTGGGATAGACAGAAGATGCAGTTGGGAGAATCTCACCCCAAAATTCTCTACGATTCCCTACCCATAATATGGCTGAAACCTGGAGAAAGTTCCAAGTTTGTCCCACAGAACTCATACTTTTGTCCAGTGTACAAAACCAGTGCCAGACGAGGAACGCTGTCCACAACAGGACACTCTACTAACTACGTCCTCCCCATAGAGCTCCCCACTGACCAGCCCGAGAAGCACTGGATAAACCGAGGGGTGGCCGCCCTGTGCCAGCTGGATGATTAGCTCAGGGGCCGAGTCTTGATTGTTTGCACTGTTATCTTTCAGGATACCCACCAGCAATGTGTCCTTACACTATGCAAATCGGACATTGCTCTGCTCTGTGTCTATACATGAAGGATTTCCTTGTTAATCAGAAATCGAATAAAAATGTTAATATGGTTGTGTGGAAATCTGATCTGTAAGTGGATCTCCTTTTTGTGGCTGTGTCCTCTACTGGTGTAATACTAAAGGTAACTTCACACTGAACGATATCGCTAGCGATCTGTGACGTTGCAGCGTCCTGGATAGCGATATCGTTGAGTTTGACAGGCAGCAGCGATCAGGATCCTGCTGTGCCATCGTTGGTCGGAGCAGAAAGTCCAGAACTTTGTTTCGTCACTGGATCTCCCGCAGACATCACTGAATCGGCGTGTGTGACGCTGATTCAGCGATGTCTTCACTGGTAACCAGGGTAAACATTGGGTTACTAAGCGCAGGGCCGTGCTTAGTAACCCGATGTTTACCCTGGTTACCAGGGGACTTCGCATCGTTGGTCGCTGGAGAGCTGTCTGTGTGACAGATCTCCAGCGACCACACAGCGATGCTGCAGCGATCGGGATCGTTGTCTAGATCGCTGCAGCGTCGCTAAATGTGACGGTACCTTAAGGGCTTCCTACTATGCCAGAAATGCATCAGTGCTGAGGTTTCGGTTTTAAAATGGATTTTTTACTTTTTCTAATAAAGCTTGAATTTTACCAAGTTGGTTGTTTCGGGGGGGCTACAGCACCCACTGGTCTGCAATCATTGCAATGAGTCCACCTATGCTTCCAGCGTGATCAGCTCCAACCTCCATTCCCCTCTCCTCTTTATCTCACGGGGTCTATATTAGGCAGCTCCTCCCAACACCCCTTGCCCAGACGTTGGTTCCCCGCTAGCATCCGTTTATGCAAGTCTCCATATTCTGCCTCTCGTTACTGACCCGGCCTGCTTACCTGCTCAGTTTGACTTCTCCATCCCTGACTCCGGCTTTGCATTGTGAACCCATGCTGCTTGCCCCAACCTTGGACCGTCTGCCTACGCTTCCGTTTCGCCCTCCTATACCTTGTACCCGCACCTCTGATCGTCCGGTCAGCTGCTGCCCTAGAGAAGTACCTGATGTTTACAGGCAGCCCAGCCTATCCTCACCATCAGAGGCCCTAGTGAAGACTTCACACCCCTCCAGGGTAAGCCTGACCCGTGGTTCAGAGGGTCCACACCCACCAGCGTCACATTGTACATGAGCAATTAACCACGATAATCACTGTGCCCCTACGAGATCACTTCTTTTTTTAAGCCTTTGCAATTCCATGTATTAATTCAGCTCGGACAGGACATTTATTATTTATTATGCATTGCTTATATACATTATTATTATGTCATCCTGGTACTGAGTTCCCTTTAAATTAAGGCAGCGGATTGATGAGTACCGCGTAGGCATGTTATAAGGCAAAGATACAGCAAGCGGCGGTAATATTCACATTTACCCTTTACTGTCAATTATCATAGAATAAGTCAGAAATAAAGGCGGAAAGTGACAACGTAGACATTTCATTTGGTAATAAAAGAAAAAACTACAAATTTTGACACGTTTTGCACAAAAATGTGACCTTTTTCTGCCATTCTTAAAAAGATAAGATGGGAAAATAGACAAGGTTAGCAATGGTTAAGCCAAAGTCGCAATTCTCAGGCCAGTAGGGCGGTGGATCTAATCACAAAGCTGATGTGAACGCAGCTATATACAGCCGTATGTATCTGTGATGAGCACTGTGTGATATACTGGTGTCCACTGCTCCGTATCTGTACAAGGGAAACATGGTGGAAGACAGGCAGCGTTAGGTGGACTTTGTATCTGCTAAAACTGATCTTGAGGGGCGCTGCCGAGCTGAGCGTTTCACGTATGTCCTTTAGTAACCGCACCGGGACTGACAGGTTTAGGAGATTTCGTCATGGGATTTCAGGTACAGGGGTTTGGCTTGTTTCCTCAGCTTCTCCTGGGTGCGCAGGGTTTTACTGTGTGATGCGGTCAGTCCCATCGGAGGTAAGTGAGTCTGAGGGCACAAGAACAGACACAGACAATCCTTTCAGTTCATCAGGCCACGATATTCCGATAATGCCTGGCATCAATAAAAAACGGCGTTCCATCAGAGCAGACCTGGGCAAAGTGTGCCCCGCAGGCCACATCCGGCCCACGGACCGAGACAGCCGAGGGGCTGACAACAGTGGCCCACGGGCCGCACCATGCCCTCCCCAGCCTGTCCGCCACTGTACACTGTCATGTAATGGTGGAGGAGGGGCCACCAACCCCTTCTTCCACCAATCAGAGAGTGAGACAGCTAATGTGATGACGTCAATTTATCGGGTCAGCTGTGCACAGAACGGGTGCCAGGTTAACGTGTTTATGTTTTTTCATGTGTATGGGATGTTTGGCTGGACATGGGGAGGTTATGGGGGTCTTATGCTGGACAACAGGAGGCTAGGGGGGTCTCATGCTGGACAATAGGAGGCTATGAGGGTCTCATGAGGGACAATAGAAGGAGGCTATGGGGGGTCTCATGAGGGACAATAGAAGGCTAGGGGGTCTCATGCTGGACAATAGGAGGCTAGGGGGTCTCATGTGGGACAATAGGAGGCTATGGGGGGGGTCTCATGAGGGACAATAGGAGGCTATGGGGATCTCATGCTGGACATGGTGGTCTCATGCTGGACAATAGGAGGCTATGGGGGTCTCATGAGGGACAATAGGAGGCTATGGGGATCTCATGCTGGACATGGTGGTCTCATGCTGGACAATAGGAGGCTATGGGGATCTCATGCTGGACAATAGGAGGCTATGGGGGTCTCATGAGGGACAATAGGAGGCTATGGGGGTCTCATGAGGGACAATAGGAGGCTATGGGGATCTCATGCTGGACATGGTGGTCTCATGCTGGACAATAGGAGGCTATGGGGATCTCATGCTGGACAACAGGAGGCTATGGGGATCTCATGAAGGACATGGGGGTCTCATGCTGGACAATAGGAGGCTATGGGCGTCTCATGCTGGACAATAGCAGGCTATATGGGTCTAATTCTGGACATGGGGAGGCTATGTGGGTCTCTTGCTGATCACGTAGATATATAGGGGGCTGTGTGGGGCTCTTACAGTATATAGGGGGGCTGTGTGTTTGCTCATACGATATATAGAACGGACTATGAGGCCCAAACAGTAGATAGGAGAATGTCAGCATATTTAATCCTGCTCAATATTAAATGTTACAATTAATATAATAATCATAATGAATATGTTAATAATAATACTGAGCTGAATTAATTTCAGCCTACTGGTTCGTCCCTCCACAACAGTCACGGTCTCTCATGTGTCCCCTCGGAAAAATTAATTGCCCACCCCTGCATCAGAGGAATGCTGATCTTTGGGGGTTTGAGAAGCACACTCCTCTCACAGTCACGTGTGTACACTTTGGTAACTTCATTTAGTGCACCACGGATTCACACGAGCGTATATCACAGTCTGCATACAGACCGTAATGCCCGGATTAACCGCCGCTCTCCCAACTTGCACTTACAGTCTCATAGACACATATGACGCTTTAAATTCGGATCAGCAGAACCGCTGCGAGACCAGATATCGCTGTCCGTCTGCAGACCGTGAAATACGCCCGTGTGAATCCGGCCTTGAGATGCAACCTTGACAATAGCAACAATTAAAATATCTTTCAGTTTTTGCAAAATCCTCTGCTGTAGAACAATGTATCCATGTAAAAAATAAATAAATAGAGAGCAGTGCTAAAAAAAAATATTAAACGCTCCTAAAATAAATGAGCAAATAATATCATTGATAATTATATATATTTCTACAAAAAATACAATTGAAAACAATATCACGGCAAAAATAATATGTGATTATAAAAAGGAATCATTTAAATAAATCTGCAATATGTAGTTATGACCAGCAGGTGGCGATACAACAAGAAGCAAAAAAAAACAATATACTGATTTACCCACAAAGCCGAGACACTGCAAAAAAAACCAAAAAAAAAAAAACACGTTTCGTGGTCAGCTCTCTCAAGGGGTTATCCATGGTTACAGATTAGAAAGAAGCAGTATGTGTCACTGAGGAAATGTGCACACGATAACCTTTTCAAGCAGACTGCCTGGAATCCGCCTATAAAAGTGCTTGATAAATCTGAAAAATAATGAACATATGCACAACAATGTCAAAATGACTTTCTTTGCATGTGTTCCGCCTTTTGGATGATGTCTAAGCCGTGATCTGGATTCCACGCCATCTATTTTATCCTCAAGGCTGCGGATTATTAGTACAGAAATACTTACAGGTCTGGGGTACGGGATTCCATAATGTAACCCAATTTCAATCCGTGCGTGGCATTCTCCTATACACTGATAGATGGTTTCCGTATGTGTTACCTATAGGCACAGAAATAGGGCACAAGCCTTGGTTACATACATGTATGAGACGCCGGTGAAACTCCCTGTGCCCGCAGGAGGTCTACGCCAGGAGGAAGAGTACCCAAAGCCTAAATAAAACGGCTGCTAGTGCCACTGTGAGTAGCCTGTGTGGCCTAACCGTGCCACCATGGCCTGCGGTGTCCCCAGGCTTGTCTCCCATTGAGCACATCTGGGACGTCATTGGTCGGCAATCACACAGGAGCTGCCAGCAGTGGATCTTGATGAATTGCCCAAGGGCATTCAGGGAGGCAGAACTTTCCACTGACAACCATCAATAACCTCACTGATAGCTGCTAAGGCTGTAAGTGTGAGGATTTCTGCATATAGCTCATACTCAATACTGAATAAATTGACATTTTATGAAAATTGTGTTTCCATCCTTTCATCATTTACAGACCAGTAACCTGTCTACCCACCCTGTGATCTCCAGAATTCCAACACTTTTCCTATGTTGAGGAGTGGGTATAGCAGGTAAGCAGTGCACCCAGTGGTCAGACACATGGCAGCACAATGTTAGGTGAACAGCGCCCCCGAGTGCTCAGACACGCAGAAGTGCAACGTCAGGTGAACGGTCTAGATTCTAAAGCCATACAAAAGGGCGTGCTTGTTTTCAATGGGTGAAAAAGATAAAGTCGCACCCAGGAAAACCAAACTCTAGGGCTCTTCATTTTCAAATGATGGATCCTTCTCTCACCAAACGTCGTCTGCCAGGAAAGAGAAACAGCTGACACACATCACGATTCGCCAGTCCCACTGAAATTGGCAGGTGACGCACCTTCATCTTATGGGGGGCTTTACATTCTAGGAGACCATAGGGCACGGAACCACAGCCAAAACCTCACGAGTTTCTGAAAAACTACAAATCCAATGGTGCTGCAGGTATAAATGTTCTAGAATTCTCCAATGACCGTCCTTCAAATTAAAGAGGACCTCTCCAGTCACAGATCTCCAGATCACAGTCTCCACCCTTAGATCTCCAGATCAGTCACAGTCTAAAGCCATAGATCTCCAGATCAGTCACAGTCTAAAGCCATAGATCTCCAGATTAGTCTCCACATCAGTCAGTCTCCACCCTTAGATCTCCAGATCACATCCAGTCTCCAGTCAAAGATCTTCAGATCACAGCCACAGTCTCCAGCCATAGATCTCCAGATCACAGCCAGTCTCCAGCCATAGATCTCCAGATCACAGCCAGTCTCTAGCCATAGATCTCCAGATCACAGTCACAGTCTCTAGCCATAGATCTCCAGATCACAGCCACAGTCTCCAGCCATAGATCTCCAGATCACAGTCAGTCTCCAGCCATAGATCTCCAGATCACAGTCAGTCTCCAGCCATAGATCTCCAGATCACAGTCAGTCTCCAGCCATAGATCTCCAGATCACAGTCAGTCTCCAGCCATAGATCTCCAGATCACAGTCACAGTCTCCAGCCATAGATCTCCAGATCACAGCCACAGTCTCCACCCATAGATCTCCAGATCACAGCCAGTCTCTAGCCATAGATCTCCAAATCACAGCCACAGTCTCTAGCCATAGATCTCCAGATCACAGCCACAGTCTCTAGCCATAGATCTCCAAATCACAGCCACAGTCTCTAGCCATAGATCTCCAGATCACAGCCACAGTCTCCAGATCAGTCACAGTCTCCAGCCATAGATCTCCAGATCACAGCCACAGTCTCCAGCCATAGATCTCCAGATCACAGCCAGTCTCTAGCCATAGATCTCCAAATCACAGCCACAGTCTCTAGCCATAGATCTCCAAATCACAGCCACAGTCTCTAGCCATAGATCTCCAGATCACAGCCAGTCTCTAGCCATAGATCTCCAAATCACAGCCACAGTCTCTAGCCATAGATCTCCAAATCACAGCCACAGTCTCTAGCCATAGATCTCCAGATCACAGCCAGTCTCTAGCCATAGATCTCCAGATCACAGCCACAGTCTCCAGATCAGTCACAGTCTCCAGCCATAGATCTCCAGATCAGTCTCCAGCCATAGATCTCCAGATCACAATCAGTCTCCAGATCACAGTCTCAAGCCATAGATCTCCAGACCACACTGTCCAGATCAGTCAGTCTCCAGACATAGATCTCCAGATCACAGCCAGTGTCTCCAGCCATAAATCTTCAGATCACACTGCCCAGATCAGTCAGATTATATATTTTAGGAGTTGGTTCATTTTATACCGGCTCCACAAAAATGGACAGCGACTCTATGACTCCGACTCCACAGCCCTGGTGGTAACGTAGCTTGTTCTTCAAGGGTGGGGACAATTTGTCTAATCAACTGATTGGTCGATTTCACCGTAGAGAATTAATTCCACACCTTAAAGGGATCCTGTCAGCTGATGCATGCTGCCCAAACTGGCATGTATCAGCCTCTACCTCTGCGATCACAGCAATGAATTTTAACTCTTTAAGGCCATGTTCACACAGTGCGTTTTTTTCTGCGGAACCGCAGCGTTTTTGCCGCTGCGATTCCGCAGCTGTTTTCCATGCAGGGTACAGTACAATGTACCCTATGGAAAACAGGAACCACTGTGCACACGATCCTGAAATTCAGAAAAAAAGCCGCGCTGAACAGCTGCGGGAAAAAAAGTACCATGTCACTTCTTTTTTCGGAGCCGCAGCGGTTCTGCACCCATAGACCTCCATTGTGAGGTCAAACCCGCAGTAAAACCCGCAGATCAAAAATATATCTGCGGGTTTTATTGCGGTTTGTGGTGCCGAACCGTTGCAGCAGGAAGTGCGGGGAAGCGGGCGGAAGTGCGTGGGCGGAGTGTGGCTCCCCCGATCCCACCCCCCCATGCTCCGATGCCCCCCCCGTGCTCCGATGCCCCCGCCGTGCTCCGATGCCCCCCCCCCGTGCTCCGATGCCCCCCCCCCGTGCTCCGATGCCCCCCTCGTGCCCTAATCTCCTCCCTTATACTTACCGGGACTCCCGATGTCCGTCCGGCCATCTTCTCCCTGGGCGCCGCCATCTTGCAAAATGCGGTGCGCCCGCCGAATCTGCCGGCCGGCAGATTCGTTCCAAAGTGCATTTTGATCACTGAGATATAACCTATCTCAGTGATCAAAATAAAAAAAAATAGTAAATGACACCCCCCCCCCCTTTGTCACCCCCATAGGTAGGGACAATAAAAAAATTAAAATTTTTTTTTTTTCCACTAAGGTTAGAATAGGGTTAGGGTTAGGGTATTTTCAGCCATTTTAACCCTAAAAAACTTCCTAGAAAACACACAGACTCTGCATAGAAAACTGCATAAAAAAAACGCATCAAAAAACGCACCAAAAAAAGGACCTGCGTTTTCTGCAAAGAGCTGCGGTTTTTAGTCCTGAAAAAAAGGATGGAAATCAGGAACGTGTGAACATACCCTTATGCTGTGGCGTTTCAGAAAAAAACCAAAACACTTTTAATCACCGCCGTTGACCAAGACACGTGGGTGACTAGTCATACAGGCGGGTCCCCGGTGACTTCTCGCCACCCGCTGACAGTGAGTGATAATCCTCTGCCTATACATGCAAGTAGGCAGAGACTAATCAGTTCCCTTGTATTAAGAGAGGCCGGACACGGCTAATGTGACCACATGTATGTAAATCGCATATTTTTGGTCACGTGCCGGCCACTCCTGGAGAATCCTGACAGTGTGCAGTGTAGATTCACAAGTCTGCAGTCACATACAATGACTACAGACTTGTACCCCAGGACCGGACAACCCCTCTAAAGGACTTGTCCCATAGACATATCACCTCTATAGAGGACAGGTAATAAACGTATGGGGATGTATCTGATGGGACCTCCACCAAAAATGATGTCCAAAGGTCCCTTGTGTGAATGGAGCACTACTGAGCATGTGCGACGACTGCAGTTTTCACTCTCAATAAGAGTGGTGGTCTCACATGCTCACTGCCGCTCCATTCAGGCAGCCCCCATTCCTAGCATCAGAGGGGGTCCCAGCACTCCATAAATCTATCATCTAGCCTGTGGATGGATATATGCCGTTTATGGCACCGCCCCTTTAATTCCTGCTGACATTGGCTGCCGTCATACACATACATGTTTATTTTTGCGGAACAGCGCTCGGGCCTCCTCTACAATGTACCGCCTCTCTTTCATGGTCTCGTCCTCCAGTCCGGATGAAGACGTCCACTTTCTCGCTATCCGGAATATTTTCCGATAGAGGCCGAGGACTTCCTGACGTGTGACGGCCGCCATTATAGAAACATGTATGTCTGGAGGAGAAAGACCGGCATTAGCACAACCAGCGTATACAGTATAGACACAACGGTGACGGCCCTGAATATAGGGGACCCCGTCACCCCAGCTCTTACCCCTCTGACAGGCGGCACAGGTTGTGGTGAGGGCCCTGAATATAGGGGACCCCGTCACCCCAGCTCTTACCCCTCTGACAGGAGGCACACGTTGTGGTGAGGGCTCTGAATATAGGGGACCCCGTCACCCCAGCTCTTACCCCTCTGACAGGAGGCACACGTTGTGGTGAGGGCTCTGAATATAGGGGACCCCGTCACCCCCAGCTCTTACCCCTCTGACAGGAGGCACACGTTGTGGAGATGGCTCTGAATATAGGGGACCCCGTCACCCCAGCTCTTACCCCTCTGACAGGAGGCACACGTTGTGGTGAGGGCCCTAAATATAGGGGACCCCGTCACCCCAGCTCTTACCCCTCTGACAGGAGGCACACGTTGTGGTGAGGGCTCTGAATATAGGGGACCCCGTCACCCCCAGCTCTTACCCCTCTGACAGGAGGCACACGTTGTGGAGATGGCTCTGAATATAGGGGACCCCGTCACCCCAGCTCTTACCCCTCTGACAGGCGGCACACGTTGTGGTGATGGCTCTGTATATAGGGGACCCCGTCACCCCAGCTCTTACCCCTCTGACAGGCGGCACACGTTGTGGTGACGGCTCTGAATATAGGGAACTCCGTCACCCACAGCTCTTACCCCTCTGACAGGAGGCACACGTTGTGGTGAGGGCTCTGAATATAGGGAACTCCGTCACCCACAGCTCTTACCCCTCTGACAGGAGGCACACGTTGTGGTGATGGTTCTGAATATAGGGGACCCCTTCACCCCAGCTCTTACCCCTCTGACAGGAGGCACACGTTGTGGTGAGGGCTCTGAATATAGGGGACCCCGTCACCCCCAGCTCTTACCCCTCTAATAGGAGGCACACGTTGTGGTGAGGGCTCTGAATATAGGGGACCCCGTCACCCCAGCTCTAACCCCTCTGACAGGCGGCACACGTTGTGGTGAGGGCTCTGAATATAGGGGACCCCGTCACCCCCAGCTCTTACCCCTCTGACAGGAGGCACACGTTGTGGAGATGGCTCTGAATATAGGGGACCCCGTCACCCCAGCTCTTACCCCTCTGACAGGCGGCACACGTTGTGGTGAGGGCTCTGAATATAGGGGACCCCGTCACCCCAGCTCTTACCCCTCTGACAGGCGGCACACGTTGTGGTGATGGCCCTGAATATAGGGGACCCCTTCACCCCCAGCTCTTACCCCTCTGACAGGAGGCACACGTTGTGGTGATGGCTCTGTATATAGGGGACCCCGTCACCCCAGCTCTTATCCCTCTGACAGGCGGCACACGTTGTGGTGATGGTTCTGAATATAGGGGACCCCGTCACCCCCAGCTCTTACCCCTCTAATAGGAGGCACACGTTGTGGTGATGGCTCTGTATATAGGGGACCCCTTCACCCTCAGCTCTTACCCCTCTGACTGGAGGCACACGTTGTGGTGATGGTTCTGAATATAGGGGACCCCGTCACCCCCAGCTCTTACCCCTCTAATAGGAGGCACACGTTGTGGTGAGGGCTCTGAATATAGGGGACCCCGTCACCCCAGCTCTAACCCCTCTGACAGGCACACGTTGTGGTGAGGGCTCTGAATATAGGGGACCCCGTCACCCCCAGCTCTTACCCCTCTGACAGCCGGCACACGTTGTGGTGACAGCTCTGAATATAGGGGACCCCGTCACCCCCAGCTCTTACCCCTCTGACAGGAGGCACATGTTGCGGTGACGGCTCTGAATATAGGGGACCCCGTCACCCCAGCTCTTACCCCTCTGACAGGAGGCACATGTTGTGACGGCTCTGAATATAGGTGACCCCGTCACCCAAGCTCTTACCCCTCTGACAGGCGGCACACGTTGTGGTGATGGCTCTGAATATAGGGGACCCTGTCACCCCCCCGCTCTTACCCCTTTGACAGGAGGCACACGTTGTGGTGAGGGCTCTGAATATAGGGGACCCAGTCACCCCCAGGTCTTACCCCTCTGACAGGCGGCACACGTTGTGGTGAGGGCTCTGAATATAGGGGACCCAGTCACCCCCAGGTCTTACCCCTCTGACAGGAGGCACACGTTGTGGTGAGGGCTCTGAATATAGGGGACCCCGTCACCCCCAGCTCTTACCCCTCTGATAGGAGGCACACGTTGTGGTGAGGGCTCTGAATATAGGGGACCCCGTCACCCCCAGGTCTTACCCCTCTGACAGGAGGCACACGTTGTGGTGAGGGCTCTGAATATAGGGGACCCCGTCACCCCCAGGTCTTACCCCTCTGACAGGCGGCACACGTTGTGGTGATGGCTCTGTATATAGGGGACCCCGTCACCCCCAGCTCTTACCCCTCTGACAGGCGGCACACGTTGTGGTGATGGCTCTGAATATAGGGGACCCTGTCACCCCCCGCTCTTACCCCTCTGACAGGCGGCACACGTTGTGGTGACGGCTCTGAATATAGGGGACCCCGTCACCCCCAGCTCTTACCCCTCTGACAGGCGGCACACGTTGTGGTGATGGCTCTGAATATAGGGGACCCTGTCACCCCCCGCTCTTACCCCTCTGACAGGAGGCACACGTTGTGGTGACGGCTCTGAATATAGGGGACCCCGTCACCCCCAGGTCTTACCCCTCTGACAGGCGGCACACGTTGTGGTGATGGCTCTGTATATAGGGGACCCCGTCACCCCCAGCTCTTACCCCTCTGACAGGCGGCACACGTTGTGGTGATGGCTCTGAATATAGGGGACCCTGTCACCCCCCGCTCTTACCCCTCTGACAGGCGGCACACGTTGTGGTGACGGCTCTGAATATAGGGGACCCCGTCACCCCCAGCTCTTACCCCTCTGACAGGCGGCACACGTTGTGGTGATGGCTCTGAATATAGGGGACCCTGTCACCCCCCGCTCTTACCCCTCTGACAGGAGGCACACGTTGTGGTGACGGCTCTGAATATAGGGGACCCCGTCACCCCCAGCTCTTACCCCTCTGACAGGAGGCACACGTTGTGGTGATGGCTCTGTATATAGGGGACCCCTTCACCCCCAGCTCTTACCCCTCTGACAAGAGGCACACGTTGTGGTGATGGCTCTGTATATAGGGGACCCCGTCACCCCAGCTCTTACCCCTCTGACAGGCGGCACAGGTTGTGGTGAGGGCCCTGAATATAGGGGACCCCGTCACCCCAGCTCTTACCCCTCTGACAGGCGGCACACGTTGTGGTGAGGGCTCTGAATATAGGGGACCCCGTCACCCCCAGCTATTACCCCTCTGACAGGCGGCACACGTTGTGGTGAGGGCCTTGAATATAGGGGACCCCGTCACCCCCAGCTCTTACCCCTCTGACAGGAGGCACACGCTGTGGTGAGGGCCTTGAATATAGGGGACCCCGTCACCCCCAGCTCTTACCCCTCTGACAGGTGGTACAGGCTTGGGACACAGATCCCTCAGTATTGGGGGTCTCCTCTATCAGACATTCAGAGCGTTTCCCACAAATAATCCCCCCACATTATCACACGTCCACACTAGTGCACAGCAGATGGTACAACCGGCTGACAACAGGCGTAGCATCACCCGCTTGGTGTCGGACAGTTGCCATGACAACTCTACTGCCCACTGGCGTCTCTCTGTTGTCTGACGGGGCAGGAGAAGGCGCCTGGACAATCCCTTTAAGTAAAACTGTGACCCCCCCATTCACCACAAGATCATAATAATTTCACACCGGGGTCCTCAGTAAAACTGTCCCTTTTGTTGTCCTCCATCACGTGAGCTAAATGCCAGATTAAAACAGCTGATAACAGAGAGAAAATAGCTGCAATTGACGGTGGGGAAAATAAACCTCCGACATCACTGCTGTGCGACTGGCCCCTCTCCAGAAAACTACATCTCCCAGCATGCCCCTGACCTTCCCTCAGCAGGCAACCTCACCGCTCTACAACCGCCGCTCCCGGTGACGTCATCACGCTCGCTCGTCCGTGCGTCCCTTACTAGTGACGTACACGCAGAGAGGCGGTGGTCCTTCCAGTGGAGATGACGTCACTCTTGTGCCTCAACCCCCCCTCCCTCTCTCTGCTTATTCCTACTGTAGCCCGTGACGTCATCAGAAGTGCGCGCCGTCGCGCCAGTGACGACACGACGGGCGGAGAAGAAGGAGGGAGAGGTGCGGACGTCGCAACGGAGACAGCTGACTGGGCGACCGCGGCCCCTCCGGCTCCTCTGACACAATGCGGGAGAGCAGGAAGTGATGCGGGGGCTTCATGCACGGCAGACATGGTGAGAGGCAGGGGGGCTGCTGAGTGTGAGGGCAGGGGGGCTGCTGAGTGTGAGGGCAGGGGGGCTGCTGAGTGTGAGGGCAGGGGGGCTGCTGAGTGTGAGGGCAGGGGACCCCCGTGTAATCCTCAGTTTTCTGCCCTGTGGAAAGGGGCGCCCCCTGCTGTTACCCTGTAGGTCTGTAGGTATACACTGTCTGTGAGGAGGACAGCTCTGGGACTATGACAGTTCTGCTGGGCAATGGAAGTGGTCGGTGTCCTCGTGATAACTATATCCCTCGTAGCGACATATCTGCGCCATTTTCTGTAATGTCCGGTGCGGATCGCTCCGCTGTGACGCCTTCATGTCCGTCTCCAACTTTCACACAAGGGGTTAATCAGGTGCGAGCCCTGCGGTGTGTGTGTATATATATATATATATATATATATATATATATATATATATATATATATATAGCAAAAAAAGTCTTAAACTCTTTGTATTCATTTTCATGGGAAATCCACCTTGAGGAGTTTTTCCATTTTTATTTTTCCTGCGCGGGTTTACAAAAAAAGAAAAAAAAATGTATTTATCCGTTTGTAAAGTGGATCCTGCCTGAATCTGCTCCATACAAGACACCGTCCAATCAAAAGGGTGAAAAAAAAGCAAAAACACTACAAGGAGAAAGATTGTACAGACGCCTTTAAAAAAAGAAAAAAAAAAAAAACATCCAACAGTGAAGTTAGAAAAACTTATTTTATTTTTTTTATAGGCTCAGCGATCTCCTAACACCCCCTTAGGCCATGTTCACACGTTGCATTGTCGCTGCGTATGTTTCTTGCTGTGTCTTACAGGACCAGCAAAGGCTGTGAGCTTTCAGAAATCTCATACACGCATTATTCATTTGTTTTCCTGACACTTCTTTCAGTGCTTTTTTTCACCCATAGAAAGCAATGAGGAAGCGCAAAAAACCCAGCTATGGGGTTTTGCTGCATTTTTGGTCAAAAACAATCTTAAGGAAGTTGCATGGTGGCTGTGTGAGGGGGAACTAAACGTTGTCAGCATGCACAGGAGACAGCAAAAAGGCAGCGAAACCGGCTTTATGTCTGCAGCTTCTTTACTGACGAGAGAGCAGGATTTACCTGCAGAAAAAAGCGCAACGTGTGAACTCAGCCTTAGAGGAGCAGAAACAGAGCAGCCCTTTTAATTGAGGTGTCGATGCTCGGATCTCTGCCAGTCATGGATCTATATGATCCTATAAGGTCATGTTCACGTATTTGTTGTTGTTTTTTTACATCAGTATTTGTAAACAAAACCAGGAATCAGAGGAAAAGTATAATAGAAACATCTGCACCACTTCTGCATTTATCACCCACTCCTGGCTTTGGCTGATGTAAAATACTGACGGTGTGAACGTGGCCTAAAAAGTTTCCCTGTTCATGTAGATGTGATCCCTGGAGTCTGCAGCGACATGTCCTCCTGACTTGTTCCCTTCCCTTGGTCCGTGCCGGCAGTGGTTAAACAGCACAGCAGGGTCCAGTGTGAGTGACTTGTGGTCTATTGTTTGGCTACCAGACCTGAGCCTTTTAGTCCTTGGCTAGCACAGACAGCTCCCAGGCTTGTATCAGCCATGGCTTTGACATTTGGTCTCTTTTTTTCTGCTGTTTTGTGTTTATTCTCCGTCCCTGCCCGACTAGTTAATCACTCACCGAGAACCGGTCCTTTATCTGTTTGTCATTGTGAAGACGAGTTTCATAAATTCTAGAAATAGTTGTCACTTTATAACAGTGCAAAAGGCCACGGAGATGCGGGCACCAGTCATGGGACTACAACTCCCACAGCGGTGTATAGAAAGCTGCCGTCAGGGCGGTTTCATGCGGTTGCTTTCTTTTTAGGACTGATGCAGTGGTATATGGATATATTTTCTATTTTTGGGGGATAAGGGCTGAGGTCTGATGTTGTGCTTTGCAAGTTTTATAGATAAGTCTCTGTAAAATGAAAGAAAAAAAAAAGTAATAAAATTTATGGCATTTTTTTCACACGCCTAAGGCTTAGCGCAGATGGAATCTGTCGAGGCTTTGAGAAATGATGAGTTTGTCAAGTGGAAACTACTTCAGGAAACGTTCCTCGTTTGGGGAGTTTCTGGAGTCTTGCTTTCCCTGAAGTGTTTCTTTATAGAGTTTTTTTCCTTATTTTTTTTCTTTTGCAGCCTTTTGATATGATAGAAAAAAAATAGTCCTTGTGCACCTAGTCTAAGACTGTTCAGAGATTTTTTTTAAGGCCCTCCAAAACAATGTGTTTTTCCAATGGAAACCGCTTCAGGACATACTCTTTTTTTTTTTTTTGGGGGGGGGGGTTCTGTAGTATTTTTTTTTTTTTTTTTTTCTCCTGACGTAGTTGCAAAGAGGTTTTTTTCTTGACTGGTATGTGCACACTGAGTGTTTTCTTTGTTTGTTTTGTTTTTATTGTGGAGTTTTCAGATCATAAGGTTTTCGAGGAGGATTTGGGAGATTGTGCTCCTTTTTATGCTCCAAAAAAATCTTAAACACATTCAGTGTGAACATACCCGAAGTGTGTGTTTTTTTTTGTGTGTGTGTTTTGTGAAAATTGTACATTCACACTGAAGGCATCAAAACTATGAATTAACACATGTGGAATTATATACTTAACGGAAAAGTGTGAAACAACTGAAATTATGTCTTATATTCTAGGTTCTCCAAAGTAGCCACCTTTTGCTTTGATGACTGCTTTGCACATTCTTGGTATTCTCTTGATGAGCTTCAAGGCCGGTTTCACACGTCAGTGGCTCCGGTACGTGAGGTGACAGTTTCCTCACGTACCGGAGACACTGACTCACGTTGACACATTAAAATCAATGTGTCTCTGCACATGTCAGCATGTTTTCACGGACCGTGTGTCCGTTTCAAAAACACGGAGACGTGCCAGTGTTTGTGGGAGCGCACGTATCACACGGACCCATTAAAGTCAATGGGTCCGTCCGTGTAAACACGTACCGCACACGGATTCTGTCCGTGTGCCGTCCGTGTGCCGACTGGGTACCACACGCACCGTGCAGGAGACAGCGCTAGAGTTAAGCGCTGTCCCCTGCTTTGGGTGCTGAATCCAGAATTCATTCCTTCTTCCCAGCAGCGTTCGCTGGAGAGAAGGAATGAAAAATCATGTTTTTTTTTTTTTTTTTTGTGTGTGTTTAAAATAAAGTTCCCGGTCAGCTTCCCGCCTCCCTCCCCCTGTGCGCCCGCCCGCTGGCATTAAAATACTCACCCAGCTCCCTCGAAGCTTCCTCTCAGCGTCGCAGCTTGTCCTGTATGAGCGGTCACTTGGTGCCGCACATTACAGTGATGAATATGCGGCTCCACCTCCCATAGGGGTGGAGCTGCATATTCATCACTGTAATGAGCGGTGCCATGTGACCGCTCACACAGGACCTGCTGCCGGCGCTGAGAGCATACATCACAGGAGCTGGGTGAGTATTTCTCGGCAAGCAGGAGGGCGCACAGGGGATGGGAGGCGGGCAGTGACCCACAAACTTTATTTTTAACACACAAAAAAAAACCTTGATTTGTCATTCTCTCCAGCGAACTTCTGCTGGGGAGAAGGAATGAATGCTGGCTTCAGCACCAAAAGCAGGGGACAGCGCTTAACTGTAGCGCTGTCTCCTGCACGGTCCGTGTGGTCCTCAGTCGGCACACAGGCGGCACACGGCTGCCGCACGTGTGCCACACTGATGTGCTACATGAGCACACGGACACACGAACACGGATAACTCCTGTACCGATTTCTCCAGTACCGAAATTATCTGGACGTGTGAAAGAGGCCTAACAGACATCGGGAGCAGCCAGTCGGGAGCGATTTTTCCCACAGACTGAGAGTCCAGGTAGAAGAAGTTTCCACATGCGTGTCTCTTCTGTTTTTCGGATGAGACTTGGCCATTCCAGTTAATGGGTGCAGATAAAAACGATCCCTTGTAGATAATTTCTTGCATCGGTTTTTTTTTTTTTAATGGATCCAGTGCAATTATTGAACGCTGATATAAAATAGTCACGGAGGAGGATGTGAGAAAGACATATGCATGACACAGGAATATTGCCCCTTTTTCTTTCTTTTTCTGGATGAAAAATGTATGATTTTTTTTTTTTTTTGACCCCGCAAGGCCTTAGGAGGGCAAATTAATGTTTCTTCAGTTGGGGCGTGATTTCTGGGACCCTTGTCAATCAGCTACACGTAGAAGTCATGGCGCTTTCATGGGAAGCTGGAAAGTGACCAATTGTTTAAATCCGTTTTGTTGTGTTAACTTGTGATTGTTTAAAAATATATTGCTGAAAATTTTTTTAAAAAATGATTTTTTTTTAAATAAACAAATAGAAATCTTACAATTTTCATACTGGCCATTGTGGCTTTTTTAAGTTCCTGTTGTTTCAGGAAAAACACATGTCCATAGCTACAATGACGAGAGTCTGACTTTCTTTTCTATTGAAGCATCTAATTAGTGTGTGCAAAGGCTATTGTGAAGGGAGGTGGAGCAGGAGAGCTGTGACATCACCTAGTTGGTGGATTACATGCACAGCGTTCATGTCAGTGGTTACCGCCATCCCGAGGCTTCTGTCCATTGAGTCATATCACAAAACCTCGGCACTATATCACTGGTCGGTGTGGTGCTTGCACCATGAAAGACACAACGACATAGTGACCAGCGATTGGCTGCAGCGGTCAGGTGACATACCCCTATGCTGGGAAACGTTGGGTTCTTGTCTATGTGCTCCCTGTGAAGGAAAAAGTGCAGCACACGTGTGTGATGTATGTAGGTAGCGATGTCTTCTGCCGGTCATCCCGGGATTCGGAGGGGCGTTATATTGGTTGCAGGGGGCCTGGGAATTATCAGGAGGTGACCCGCTGACCCGCTCAATAAAGGCGATTAAATGATTTAACTTTTTTGTCCTGAAAGCATTGAAAGCTCGGTGCCATTGTCGCCTCTGCCAGGAGCGCTGTGTCCTACGGCCGGGTGACCCGCCGCCCCGGCCTCTGCACCATCACAGCTCGCTTTCCCTGGGACAAAGCTGTCACTTTTTGTCACATTCATCCCCTTAATTGCAGCTCCGTTTCTGGCGGTTGCTAGGGAAGGATCGGTGCCAAGTCCTGACAGTCCGCCGCGCCGTGAGACGGAATAATTTCCCTCCACCTAATCTCTCATTAAATACATCAAAAGGGAAACCTAGGTGGGGCGCTGGGAGACGGCCATTCCCATGAAGCATCACCCGGGCCTCCATGCTGCCCTTTAACTGCACATTTTAAAGGGGTTGTATAGATTCGAAAATATGGCTGCCTTTTAGAAATGGCGCCAGCCTGGTTGTTCAGCTTCCGAAAACTATACCTATAATTTGCCCATACACACGCAGAGGTGGGAAATAGCAAGTCTAGTAATGTCCAATGCTGCTTCTCTGCCACTGTCTAGATGTGACTGCTGCAGCCGATCACTGGGCTCAGTGATGGAGATGGCCCAATGATTGGCTGCAGTGGTCAGAAGCTGTTTGCGTGATATCACTGCTGCAGCCTGTCCTGACATACCTGGGGAAGGTAAGTATTGTGGTTTATTTTCCACCTATGGACAATTAAAGTTTAACCCTCGAATGTTTACGGATTGCAGCAAATTCCTTTTAAAATGTATTTGGTGGGTTCTGCATGAATTTTTCCGCCGCTTGCTCTGAGCGTCTTTTATCCACTGTAGCATTAATATTTAACTCCAGTTTTTGTGATCTCGCGTTCTGCAGATGGGATTTTAATACTTTCGCTGCATGATGCAATCCTTTAATGATTTTGCATTTTTAAAGCGAACTCCTGTAACTCTAAAAATCCTCCTAGAAACACCCTACAGGGAAATAAAATACTTAGCCATAGAAATAGGTTCAGCTGTAACAAATGTCACAGGTAGGTGAATACCCTGAGGAATAAAGCCGTGTAATGGCCTCCCCTGGGGGCTGGCTCCCACTGCGCCTCTCCTGCCATCACACCGTGTGGAGAGCTGCTCCGTCCGGGGATGGCATTTGAAGTGTCGAAGCCTCAAAATTTAGGAGACAAATTATATTTTTGTTCACCAGATTAAAAAAAATGCTGTGATTATAACTTGTAATATCAGGAAATTCTTACCCTGGAGGGCGGACGGTTGTCGGCGGCAGCCTTTGCCCTGGAGCAGTGGACGAGCGGCTTTGGTGTCACCAGTCTTTGCCCTGGAGGGGTAGACAGGTGGCGTCTGCTGTGTCAGTCTTTGCCCTGGAGGGGTGGACGGGCAGCGTCGGCAGTCTGTCTTTGCCCTGGAGGGGTGGACTTGCATGTTCTGGTTACCTGCAGCCACCACTAGAGGGAGCACAGGAGTTTACTGAAAACATTTCTTCTTCAGTTAAGATTAAAGATAAAACCAGGCTTAGGGGTCAGAGGTCGGCTCTCTGAGACTGGGCTGCCACGTGTGGAGCTTAGGGATAGAAACTGCAGCTCATTGGATCGGAGCCTTATTACTATGGTGATTAAACAATGTCTGCTGATAGTATATAGGCGTTTCAAACAATGCTATTTTAACAAATCTGATCCCCAAATATGCGAGGTCAAAAAATGAAGAGATCCGTGATATTAAAATATTAGATTTTTTTTTTCTTAATATATACTTACCTTGTAATGTCTTCACATCCTGTTCTGTCCAGATGTGTCCAGGTCCCAGAATTCCAGGCGGCAGAAGTTCACCGACCTGATGGGTGTCTCAATATGGAAACTGCTGCTGGTACCAACCTATTGCGCGGTACACCAGTGGAACACCGTCACACCACACACGTGTGTATATGCCGTACGCAGCCTCTTGCGCGGTACCACCAGCGGAACACAGTCACACACACATTGTATACACTGTACGTACCACACACACTGTATACGCAGCCTCTTGCGTGGTATCACCAGTGGAACACTGTCGCGAACACGCCGCCGCAGGGGTCAGCCGAATGATTCAGTGACTGCCGCCATCTTTGTACAGGAGGAGCGCATGCGCAGTTTTAATGTGACCACTGCTATCTGTCAGCACAAAGATGTCGGCGGTCTGATTTACTGCGCCTGTGTGAATTCCGCGCAGGCGCAGTGAATCATTCGGCTGATCCCGGCGGCAGATGCGCGACGTGTCTACAGGCACAGGAAGCAGATCACATTAATGGGGTTTTCTCACAAGCGAAAGTTCATTTTAAAAATTGTCTGACCGTGTATGAGAGCACATGGGGTATACAGGTCAAAGAAGAGATGAGAAGACGGCAAATGGGGGAGAGAGAAAGCGCACAGGGGGAGACGGCTCACACAGGACAGCAGATGAGGGGAGAACACAGCACAGGAAGGAGAGAGACAGCAGACAAGGGGGATAGCACATGGGGTAGACAGGTCAACGACGAGAGCATAGACGGGAGAAGTCAGCACATGGGGAAAGAGAGAGTGGATAGGTGGGTGAGCACATGGGGGAGAGATTCTGAACGCTGCAAAGCCAGCCCCCATCGTGACATTACCGCCCTCCCGATGTGATAGCATCGGGCCTCTATCTAGTATTCTAGTTAGATCATAAATGTATAAAAAATGTGAAAAGCAGAGATGCCAAATAGGGGACGCGAGGTGTAATAATTAATAATAAAATAAGAGTAATGAACTAGATGGTACTTTTAGTTTACTATGGATATACATTCATCCGCTAAACATTTCCTAATCGCTGGGGGTCTTACTGCCACCAGAAAGGAATGAGTAAAAACATTGATTTCCATGTCCCCTGTTCCAGTAGAGAATGACTGGGATCCTTAGGGGGAGGTTGCACCCTTACACCACCAGCTCGTCACATCCTTTATGTCACGTACATCACACCATGGGCTATTTTTCGCCACTTATTTTGTGACTGGGAAAAATAGTGTCCCTTTAACTCCGTCCTGGCTGCAGATTAGCCGTGTATTGTGAGTGGAGCACAGTGGCCTCTGATTTTAAAATTCTTGAGTGAATGATTCATGAGGCAGACAATGAGCTGCCACAATAAAATGGAGAAGTCGTGGAGCCGCGGTGGGAAGTGACTCTACACAAGGGGTTATTTTCCTGTAAAACCCGGCCTTGATGTACTGACTGCAACATAGATCTTGTGGCAACGTAATGATGGCTTCAGAGCTGCGTGCATCGGGGCGATATGTAGGCACAGGGACTCCCTGCAGCTCTATACTACAGGCCCAAGTGGCTCTGGTCCATAGAGCGCTATACCTCTCTAATACGTGCATAATGGCGCTACACCAGGCTTATCAACAAGGCTTGCTCCCCGTCTCTTCGGTTTGTGCACTTGCTCCCTATCTCTTAGGTGTGTGCACTTGCTCCCCGTCTCTTGGGTGTGTGCACTTTCTCTCCGTCTCTTGGGTGTGTGCACTTTCTCTCCGTCTCTTGGGTGTGTGCACTTTCTCTCCGTCTCTTGGGTGTGTGCACTTTCTCTCCGTCTCTTGGGTATATGCACTTGCTCCCCGTCTCTTGGGTATGTGCACTTGCTCCCCGTCTCTTGGGTATGTGCACTTGCTCCCCGTCTCTTGGGTGTGCGGCCTTGCTCCCCGGCTCTGGCGTATTGTGCGCCTGCCCTTGCTCCCCGGCTCTGGCGTATTGTGCGCCTGCCCTTGCTCCCCGGCTCTGGCGTATTGTGCGCCTGCCCTTGCTCCCCGGCTCTGGCGTATTGTGCGCCTGCCCTTGCTCCCCGGCTCTGGCGTATTGTGCGCCTGCCCTTGCTCCCCGTCTCTGTCGCTTTCTTGCTGATGTTTTTCTCTGTGGCTATAAACACATCATCCCATTATCTTAGTGAGTATACCTGCAGCTGTTTTCCTTGACCGCAGTTGTCGGTATAAGAAGCCGCCATTAATTAATAGGACTAATGCTGGTATAGGAAACATCAATACAAGGCTTTTATTACTTCCCTCATCTTGGCAGCTGACGGGTTTGTTTATTTTTTTATTGTGTGTCCCGTGGCATCATTCTTCATTGCCTGTATCTGTAGCTGCAGGAAGTATTAGGAAAGTGTAACGCTCACATAGGTGTATTACACCAGATCTCCGCCAAGTATCTGACCGCAGTAATGCTGAGGTTACAGAGGCTAGGCGAGCACAGATATGTCCATTCGGTGCTCACTTAAAGGCCCCTTTATTGGGCTAATACAAGCGGTATGTGCAGATGATGTTACGACCGAAGGCCCCAATACAGTTACACGTCTCCTGCTTACATTCACGTGGTGAGGATTGATCAGAAACGATGGCCGATTATTATTGGCCGCATTTAAAAGGACCTCAACGTTTATTCCCGTGTCAGTCACAGAAAATCTGGATATTTTACATTTCGATCCAAGTGAAGAGATCCATATAAAACATAATTTTATTAAATTAAAACATAGTAAAAAAGCAGAAAATGTCACAATAGGGGACACTAAGATCAGACTCAAAAAGGGTGGAAAGGCCAATAATATAAATTATTAGTTATAATAATGCACTAATTCATTGAAAAAAATTTAATCAATAATTAATTATATCTTTATGCCCCCGGAAGAAGCTGGCGGCGAAACGCGCGTCGGGGTGAGGGGATGCTAAGCAGACCTCGGGCAGCAGTGCCACCACGAATTTCTGATCATCAGGTATAATATGCACAGCACTTCTCACTTTATTTGAATGTGTCCCTATATCTGCTCATAGCCTGCCAGGCACCATAGATTACAGTAAACCAGTTTATGTGAATGTTTAATTACATAATAATGGTAGCATTTGCATGCAGATATATAAAAAAAAAAAAGTGCAGTTGAAGTGTAAAGCATGGTGGCAGGGCTAGAGTAGCAGCTTGTACCTTCTGTGCTGGAAGCTGCCATACTTCATTCACTAGACGATAGGTATGTAGCCGTTCCCCTGCACAGTGCGCGGCGGAGGTTAGCTGTGACACCACCTATTGTGAATTGAAGCATACTCTATGGGCCAGGGATGAGGAGGAGGGGGAGGAGATGAGCTGTGACACCACCTATTGTGAATTGAAGCATACTCTATGGGCTAGGGATGAAGGGGGAAGAGGTGAGCTGTGACACCACCTATTGTGAATTGAAGCATACTGTATGGGCCAGGGATGAGGAGGAGGGGAGGGGGGGGGGAGATTAGCTGTGACACCACCTATTGTGATTTGAAGCATACTCTATGGGCCAGGAATGAGGAGGGGGAGGAGATGAGCTGTGACACCACCTATTGTGAATTGAAGCATACTCTATGGGCTAGGGATGAGGAGGAGGGGAGGAGGTGAGCTGTGACATCACCAATTGTGAATTGAAGCATACTCTATGGGCTAGTGACGAGGGGGAGGAGGTGAGCTGTGACATCACCTATTGTGAATTGAAGCATACTCTATGGGCCAGGGATGAAGGGGGAAGAGGTTAGCTGTGACACCACCTATTGTGAATTGAAGCATACTGTATGGGCCAGGGATGAGGAGGAGGGTGGGGGAGATTAGCTGTGACACCACCTATTGTGATTTGAAGCATACTCTATGGGCCAGGGATAAGGAGGGGGAGGAGGTGAGCTGTGACACCACCTATTGTGATTTGAAGCATACTCTATGGGCCAGGGATAAGGAGGGGGAGGAGGTGAGCTGTGACACCACCTATTGTGAATTGAAGCATACTCTATGGGCTAGGGATGAGGAGGAGGGGGAGGAGGTGAGCTGTGACATCACCAATTGTGAATTGAAGCATACTCTATGGGCTAGTGACGAGGGGGAGGAGGTGAGCTGTGACATCACCTATTGTGAATTGAAGCATACTCTGTGGGCCAGGGATGAGGAGGAGGTGAGCTGTGACATCACCTATTGTGAATTGAAGCATTCTCTATTGGCTAGTGACGAGGAGGAGGGGGAGGAGGTGAGCTGTGACATCACCTATTGTGAATTGAAGCATACTCTGTGGGCCAGGGATGAGGAGGAGGTGAGCTGTGACATCACCTATTGTGAATTGAAGCATTCTCTATGGGCTAGTGACGAGGAGGAGGGGGAGGAGGTGAGCTGTGACATCACCTATTGTGAATTGAAGCATACTCTGTGGGCCAGGGATGAGGAGGAGGTGAGCTCTGACATCACCTATTGTGAATTGAAGCATACTCTATGGGCCAGGGATGAAGGGGGAAGAGGTTAGCTGTGACATCACCTATTGTGAATTGAAGCATTCTCTATGGGCTAGTGACGAGGAGGAGGGGGAGGAGGTGAGCTGTGACATCACCTATTGTGAATTGAAGCATTCTCTATGGGCTAGTGACGAGGAGGAGGGGGAGGAGGTGAGCTGTGACATCACCTATTGTGAATTGAAGCATACTCTGTGGGCCAGGGATGAAGAGGAGGTGAGCTGTGACATCACCTATTGTGAATTGAAGCATACTCTATGGGCCAGGGGCGAGGAGGGGGAGGAGGTGAGCTGTAACATCACATATTGTGAATTGAAGCATACTCTATGGGCTAGTGACGAGGGGGAGGAGGTGAGCTGTGACATCACCTATTGTGAATTGAAGCATTCTCTATGGGCTAGTGACGAGGAGGGGGAGGAGGTGAGCTGTGACATCACCTATTGTGAATTGAAGCATACTCTGTGGGCCAGGGATGAGGAGGAGGTGAGCTGTGACATCTACTATTGTGAATTGAAGCATACTCTATGGGCCAGGGACGAGGAGGGGGAGGAGATGAGCTGTGACACCACCTATTGTGAATTCAAGCATACTCTATGGGCCAGGGATGAGGAGGAGGGGGAGGAGGTTAGCTGTGACGCCACCTATTGTGAATTCAAGCATATTCTATGGGCCAGGGATGAGGAGGGGGAGGAGATGAGCTGTGACACAACCTATTGTGAATTGAAGCATACTCTATGGGCTAGGGATGGGGAGGAGGTGAGCTGTGACATCACCTATTGTGAATTGAAGCATAGTCTATGGGCAAGGAATGAGGAAGAGGAGGTGAGCTGTGACGTCACCTATTGTGAATTGAAGCATACTCTATGGGCCAGGGATGAGGAGGGGGAGGAGATGAGCTGTGACACAACCTATTGTGAATTGAAGCATACTCTATGGGCTAGGGATGGGGAGGAGGTGAGCTGTGACATCACCTATTGTGAATTGAAGCATAGTCTATGGGCAAGGAATGAGGAAGAGGAGGTGAGCTGTGACGTCACCTATTGTGAATTGAAGCATACTCTATGGGCCAGGGATGAGGAGGGGGAGGAGATGAGCTGTGACACCACCTATTGTGAATTGAAGCATACTCTACGGGTCAGGAACCAAGAGGGGGAGGAGGTGAGCTGTGACACCACCTATTGTGAATTGAAGCATACTCTATGGGCCAGGGATGAGAAGGTGAGCTGTGACATCACCTATTGTGAATGGTGGATCCCGTAATTTCTACTGTGTACAGAGGGGTCGCCTTACATTATTCTATCGGTGATGATAATGAGACTACTGAAAAGTCCTCTGTACAGAATAGGAACTGTGAGCCTGATATTTAGTGTAGGAAGTGAAAGATTTTTGTTTCTTTTTAGATGTTGATATAGAAACATAAAAAATACATATCGCATAAAAACTTAATTTAAAAAATAGCTCACTTTCTCATGACACATTCCCGTTAGTACCCAATGGGATGATACACTATTAGATTGCCCCGGACTAAGATTCTGATGACCTACCCTCCAGACCCCGTGCGACGTCCCCCGAGGTCTCCTGCGAGCTGATGTGAACGGCGATTCCTCCACTCGCTGAACCACTATAAGCTGGCGCTCATCTGGGAGGACCCAACAGATGCCGAGCAGCGCGGAGCTCTCTTAGTGTTTCTGTTTCTCCATTCGAGGAATCACTGGAGGGTCGCACTAGTCCAGCGAGTCCCCACCCGATCCTACTTGACATATATGAGTATCTATACTGCGATGCCCCCTATAGTCATAGAGCAGAAGCGGAGCCCATGCTGGAGTGTAGCAGATTTAGATGGCTCTTGGCCAAATACTTGTTTGATCAGTAATTCTGTCCCCCAATAATGTTTTCTCAATAGGAATATGGGAATAAGTCACTGCAGACCTCTTTGTTAGGGGCACAGCTCCCTAAGAACAAAGGATTGGACGTGATTCTTTTTTTTACCTTTTTAAGGGAATCTGTCACTAGGCTTTTCTGTTATCTGAAAGCAGCATCATGTAGGTACTGAGATTCTGATTCCAACAATGTGTCACTTACTGTGCTTCTTGCTGTTTTATCAGCAGGAGAATACAGAGTCCTGTGTTACCCCGCCCCCAGCACTGATTGGCAGCTTTCTGTGTACACTGCATTGACAGCTGCCAATCAGTGCTGGGGGTGGGGTTACACAGAGCAGGAGGACTACTTGACACAAGACAACTAGTCCTGTAGTGATAATCAAATTTTTATATATATAAAAAAAAAAAAAAAATACCCAAAGCAGCCCAGTAAGTGACACATCGCTGGAATCAACCTCTCGGCCCCTACATCATGTTGCTCTAAGATTACATAGCAAAACCTGGTGACAGATTCCCTTTAAATACACTCAGAATGGTAACTATCATTTTCAGGTTGGAAGGGGCACAGTGTGTGTGCTTATGAATGTTCCTCGTTTTAGCCCTTCTCTGGAATTGAAAATAAAAAAATAAAACCTCTACATAGGATACGGCGTGAAACGTCGGCCGCGTCATCTGACCATTTCATATCTGATTGTATTGTGCGCAATTAACAAATAATAACTGATGTCTAGGGGCTGCAGTGCTGATTAGTGCTATTTCCCCCTGGCTCTGTCAATCACTGAAGACTTCATCAAGGTCTATTCACTTAAAGGGGCGTGCTACAGTTTCCTGTACATCCAGATAGCCAAAAGTGCTGTTGTCCAAGGAACGTCTTGACAGGGACCCCGCACTGTGTCCCCTTCATGCTCCGGATCGATTGGTTGAACCCCTAGCGATCATAAAGCGATATGACATCAGCTTATAAGAAGGGAATATCCCCTTAAATATTTTCTATGGCTCTAGGTGTACAGCTGCTATACAGACCAATGTGTCTCCATGGTAACAGACTACAATAAACCTTGTGTAGTCAGAATAAAAAAATGATCAATCAGTTCCACACTAGTACTAATTCACATTGGTCTCGGGAACTTTCGTGATGTTTCCTGCCTTTGCTAGAACTTCTACTGAGATCGTGAAGGGTTTTCCTACTTTTCTGTCTTGGATCTGCTCTTGTTCCTGAAAAGTAATGCACAAGTGAATCACGGACAAGGACATATGACCAGGAGACAAGATTTAAAGCTTCGGAGTAATAAATGTCCGGTTTATTACATTCCATTACTTGGAAGATGTGATTAAAAAAAAATTTTGGAAAATTTTTTTTTTTTTTTTTTTTTTTTTTTAAATGCAAGGTGTTTCCTTGTGGACAGTGACATGCCTGCGTAAGGAGACTTATAGGCCATGCAATGTTTCTCTGAGAAACTAAAAATGCAAATTGTAAAGCAGAGGACTTGGTCTCTAGTGCCACCTAAAAAAAAATGCAAGCAAATTCTTCATTCTCTGCAGAATCAGTCATTCCTTAAAAAAAAGCTCCGCACTGAAATCTGGGAGACACGATGGGTCCCAAATTGTGAGCATGAATCGGCTTCATTGTAACCTGTTCTGCATTAAGAATTCTAGGAATTTCCTTTATTAGGGAATGTGGTATATATATGAAATCCAGAGAGCCGGAGCGCCCCGGTCAGCTCGTGTGTGGGACACTGTTCATCTGGGCAGAAAGCAGCAGCGTCCCCCTATACAAGCCCTCTTACATCCTCACGGTCCTGGGCTGTTCGTTAAGGCCGGTGTTACTGAGCAGAACTGTTCTGATGGAAATGGAGCAGTATTTCTGCACACAAATGGTAGTGATATCCGCAGCATAGAGCTGGCATGGCGCGGATGTCAAATCCATAGCAGTGGTCAATTTACACTGCGTATATGGCCCAAGGATACGGACTCGCAGCCATACAGAACCCGAAAAAACAACGCCTGAATTCTGGTGTATCATCAGGGCAATGGCTACTTCTTTTTAAAGGGGTGATTTGCCCTACTTCCACATTGGGTGGGGAGCATCTTGCACACCTGTCCTATTCATTCCAATAGGGCAAACGTGCCACACGTGCACACGATCCAGCAAAAGTCTCCAATGCGGAATTGCGCATTGTACCCCAGTCTCCTGACCGCCCCCTTATTTAAAATATTTTCCGGAGGCACATTCTCGGGAAGATCTAGGTCCGGCCCATAGATCTTAACAGATCATTTACATATTAAAATAGAGGATTTATCTTGAATAAGGCATCACAAGAAGATGGGAAGCGCCGGACTAGGTCCTGTGACACCCATCGGACCGCTTCCCCCCGGGCGAGTATAATAAAAGTTATTGTTCTTCTCTTGCAGGTCGGGTCGGGGGCAGATATACAGCATTATAGAATGCAGTGGTCGTAACTCAGATCGGCCAAACCTGGTGACAGGTTCCCTTTAACTTTAGGTCTTTTTTAAAGATCATTTAATCCTGAAGTTACTCAGCTGTTCACAATATCACTCATTTCGACCAATGGTGCCAAAACGTTTACATGCCACTGTATGCATACATAAGATTGCAATCTACACATGGACCATAAAATATCATGACTGAACAAGGACTTGAAATTTATTCATTTCTTCAGATCATTTTCTGAATATCTGGTGGAGTTCATAGAGACTAATTTCTGTGTAATTATGTTTTAAAGGTTTAGAAAATCATGCTTTCTTCCCAGAAAATCCCATGGCAGACAAAATGTCTAGTGATAAAAATTCCCAATTAAATGTCACCTGCTTAACCCAGCAGGAAGTGCGGCGGCGTCTAAAAATCACTAAAATTGACAAATCTCCGGGCCCGGATGGGATACACCCTCGAGTACTGCAGGAATTAAGTACAGTCATTGATAGACCATTATTTTTAATCTTTAAAGACTCCATAATAACAGGGTCTGTGCCACAGGACTGGCGTATAGCAAATGTGGTGCCAATATTCAAAAAGGGAACAAAAACTGAACTCGGAAATTATCGGCCAGTAAGCTTAACCTCTACTGTGGGTAAAATACTGGAGGGCATTCTAAGGGATGCTATACTGGAGTATCTGAAGAGGAATAACCTCATGACCCAGTATCAGCACGGGTTTACTAGGGACCGTTCATGTCAGACTAATTTGATCAGTTTCTATGAAGAGGTAAGTTCCAGATTGGACCAAGGGAACCCAGTGGATGTAGTGTATATGGACTTTTCAAAAGCTTTTGATACGGTGCCACACAAAAGGTTGATACATAAAATGAGAATAATGGGGATAGGGGAAAATATGTGCAAGTGGGTTGAGAGCTGGCTCAGGGATAGGAAACAAAGGGTGGTTATTAATGGAGCACACTCGGACTGGGTAGCGGTTAGCAGTGGGGTACCACAGGGGTCAGTATTGGGCCCTCTTCTTTTTAACATTTATTAATGACCTTGTAGGGGGCATTCAGAGTAGAATTTCAATATTTGCAGATGACACTAAACTCTGCAGGGTAATTAATACAGAGGAGGACAATTTTATATTACAGGATGATTTATGTAAACTAGAAGCTTGGGCTGATAAATGGCAAATGAGCTTTAATGGGGATAAATGTAAGGTCATGCACTTGGGTAGAAGTAATAAGATGTATAATTATGTGCTTAATTCTAAAACTCTGGGCAAAACCGTCAATGAAAAAGACCTGGGTGTATGGGTGGATGACAAACTTAAATTCAGTGGCCAGTGTCAGGCAGCTGCTACAAAGGCAAATAAAATAATGGGATGCATTAAAAGAGGCATAGATGCTCATGAGGAGAATATAATTTTACCTCTATACAAGTCACTAGTTCGACCACACTTAGAATACTGTGCACAGTTCTGGTCTCCGGTGTTTAAGAAAGACATAGCTGAACTGGAGCGGGTGCAGAGAAGAGCGACCAAGGTTATTAGAGGACTGGGGGGGTCTGCAATACCAAGATAGGTTATTACACTTGGGGCTATTTAGTTTGGAAAAACGAAGACTAAGGGGTGATCTTATTTTAATGTATAAATATATGAGGGGACAGTACAAAGACCTTTCTGATGATCTTTTTAATCATAGACCTGAAACAGGGACAAGGGGGCATCCTCTGCGGTTGGAGGAAAAGAGGTTTAAGCATAATAACAGACGCGGATTCTTTACTGTAAGAGCAGTGAGACTATGGAACTCTCTGCCGTATGATGTTGTAATGAGTGATTCATTACTTAAATTTAAGAGGGGACTGGATGCCTTTCTGGAAAAGTATAATGTTACAGGGTATATACACTAGATTCCTTGATAGGGCGTTGATCCAGGGAACTAGTCTGATTGCCGTATGTGGAGTCGGGAAGGAATTTTTTTCCCCAATGTGGAGCTTACTCTTTGCACATGGGTTTTTTTTGCCTTCCTCTGGATCAACATGTTAGGTTAGGCTATGGGTTGAACTAGATGGACATATAGTCTTCCTTCAACCTTAATAACTATGTAACTATGTAATTTCTGTGTTATTATGTTTTAAAGGTTTAGAAAATCATGCTTTCTTCCAAAAAAAATAACAGTGGCACCCTGTCCCGCCACCCAGTTGTTCATGGATTGGATATGGTATTGCATCTCTGGCTCAGCTGCAATACCATGCACAACCTGCAGACTGGGGTGGCACTGTTTTTGGAAGAAAACAGACATTTTTTCACAATCCATGATCATTTCTTTGGTAAAAAAAGAGAAGGTTAGCAAATCATGATGTATTTTTTTTTTTTTCTTCTTCTTCCTACCTCCAGGTCAGACAGCTCCTCGGGATGGTGGCATGGTGACGTGTATCCAACATCCGTTGAGACGGTGTCTGGCACAAGGTGGACTGCTCTAAAACTGGACACACTAAACATGGGCCAGTGTGTCACAAAGTGTAAGAATCCTTCATCCACACTAGGCAGCAAAAATGGTGAGCGGGAGTCTAACAAGTCCCATAAGAGAAGCTCAGGACACAAAGAAGAACACACGTCAGCTGGAGGAAAGGCCGCAGGGGACATCTTGGTCAACGGAACAAAGAAAGCGCAGGATGCCGCCGTAGAGCCCAGCCATCTTCAGGGGCCCGCTGCTGATGCCAAGAAGAAGGAGCCAGGCATGGGGGCAGAGGTGTCGTCCTTGCAGAGAATCGAAGACTTGTTCAGGAGATACAAAGACGAACGAGAAGATGCCATCTTGGAGGAAGGCATGGAACGGTTTTGCAATGACCTGTGCGTGGACCCTACAGAATTTAGAGTTCTAGTTTTAGCATGGAAATTCCAGGCAGCCACCATGTGCAAATTCACTAGGTCAGTTTCTCTTTTCCTTTGGTTTGATGTAATAATATTGTGTTCACATGTCTGACAACATGTGTGTTCACCTACAGCGCCACCATAGGGGGAATTAACCCTTACATGTAGCCTGTTGAGGTTTGTAGCAGGAAGTGCTATATTTTTCAGGCCATGTTGGTTCTGTTAGGTGGGGGGGGGGCACACATATGTTTTAATGGCTTGTTGTCATTCAGCAAGTAATGGCATATTAGTATAGGTCTGTATTCTGGGACCAGCACTAGGTCTTCGAAATACAGGACTTCCTAGTACTAGATACTATGCTTTATCCAGGTTCTGGAGCTTGGACCCCAAGCCTGGACAACTCCCTTATGTGACTGCAGACTTGTGTATCCTCATGGTGCGCAGACAGGATTCTCCGCTTCCGGGAGCGATTTTCATACATGTGGTTACATGCTGACTAGATGTGCGCAGCCTCGTTCAATAGAAGTGTATTGAGCGACACCAGGCACGTCTAGTCGGAATGTGTCCGAAAATTTGCAAATTGCATACTTGCAATCACATGACAGCCCTCTCCTGGCACCGGAGAACCCTGACACCGTGCACTATGCTCGCTGTGAGGATTCTTAATTGTGCAGTCACATAGTGACTTGGGCCCCAGGCCTGGACCGTCCCCTTCAAAGGCTTATTTTAGCCTAAACAAGTTATCACCTAGTTGTTGAATAGTTGATTGTTTAGCTTGGAGTAGGTCCGACTGATCACCAGAACGGAGAACTTGTGGACCGTAATCTCTACTTTGTCTAGGAGTTGAATGGAGCAGCAGGTAGAGGGACGGGTGAGGATGCCGGAGATGGTGAGGACATGCACTAGTGTTTTTGCAGATTCTTTGTTGAGGAATGTGCGGGGTTGAGTGAGATGGGGGAACGATGATGGATTCTGTTTTATCCTTGTTAAGGTTTAGAATTTTAGCACAGAAAAGGGATGAAACAGCGGACAGACGTTGTGGGATTCTGGTTAGTACGGAGGTGATATCTGGTCTGGAGAGGTAGATTTGTGTCATCAGCATAGAGGTGACTCTGAGCTGTCCAGGGCCAAAGGTGTAGATGAAGAAGAGCAGGGGGTCTTAGGACTGATTCTTAGGTGGGACACCGACAGATAGGTGGCGAGACCTCATGATGATGAGGAGGAGGAGGAGGGTTTGCATGAGTTGTAGACGCTGAATGTCCAGTCTGTTGGGTATGAAGATATCCAAGATAGGACCAGGTCTGTGATGCCAAGAGATGAACTTGGCAATGAGTATATTCGCTCATCACTAGCAATTACATGAATACACCACTAGAACAAAGTTTTGAGAATTTGGAGAGTTTCTGCTAAGAAAAAAAACAATCTGTAAACGCTCGCTAACTCTAACTGGGTTTTTGGACCAAAAACTTGCAAAATCCTACTCATAATTTAAGTGTTGAGGATTTTTAAGTTTCAACATAGCCATGAAGCACATTATAGATTGCTATGTGTGCAGGATCAGAACCACCCTCGGCACATGAATGCAGTGCCAGAACCACAGCCGACACGAGTGCAGAACCTGAACCACCATTAGTACATGAATGCGGCACCAGATCCACCATTAGTACATGAATGCAGGTCCAGAAACGCCATCAGTACATCTATACAGCACTAAGCTTAGTACAGCAATAAATTGCAATATCAGGCCAGCCCCATTTACAATTGTATTGCATGGACTTTTAACTCCCAGTATGTCCTTAACAATACTAAGGAGATGCTGGGAGTTGCTGTTAACTAGTCATCATCAGACTGTATACTATGCCCCCTTTCACATTCCTACAGTTGCCCCATAATGTCATCCATTTACCCCTTTATGTGCCCTCCACCGGCCCCCTCATCTACAATGAAAGCACATTTCATCTTTAGCTCCGCTCTGGAGCGCTTACCAGTACTTGACTTTCCCTCTGCCTGTGCGGCCCCTTTCATATAACCCTTTACATAATGTCCCACACTCTCCCTCCACAGACTGTAAGCCTTTCTATAATATCCCCCCACTCTATAATATATCCCCCCCACACACACTGATCCTCTCCAACATTTTCCCCCGAACTGCCCCTTTCAGTAATATTCCCTCCACACTGCGGCCCTCTTCATGACGGCCACCCACCTCACTACCCCTCTCTATATTACGCCCCTTATAATGTGCCTTGGCAGGTACACAGACCCTCCCATGCCCCGGACCCCTCATCTAGAATGATTACTATTCTCCTCCATTGAGCGCGTACCGAGGTCGGACGTCTCTGCTGCCTGTGCAGTGCCGGCCGCAGTGTGCTGACCTCACCATGTCGCTGCACGTCGGGGCCAACGTGCTGCTCTTCCCCGATCCCAGCGCCGCAGCGATCAAATGTATTCACGTCTGAGAGATGGGAATACATTTGATTACAGGAGGGAGGAGAGACGGGTGCAGCGTCTCCCGGTCCGCTGCGTGGGCCGCATCTTATGCAGACCTGTTTTAGGCACACACTCTCGACAAGGGGAATGATAACACCCATATGTCCATTTATTCATACACTTCCAGGAGGAACAAAGGAGTAATGGCACAATGCAAATAAAAAGCTCCAGAACTGATATTTTCTAGAATAAACTTGTGTATAGCCGGATTCTGTTCCCATCAGCTCCAGTATTCCTGTTCCCCACATAAAGGATAATGCAGCTGCATTATAAAGCCGTGATCATGGAAGAGGCGATGGAGCTTATTTCTACATGTCCAGCTCGGCTTATTACCCGTAGTTTAATTACTCGTAGATGCCGGCGTTTGCTGAGCCGCAGAGTTGGCCGCTGTTTTACCCTCTTTATTCTTGGCTGCAAAGTAATTGTAATTACACTGATTGCCATAATGAGTCGTGTGAAGGATTTAGGATCTTCTACGCCCAGAATGGTATTAGGTGCATCTGTATTTTATCTTAAGTTTATATTAACCCTTTTAAAAGGGTTGGCAAAGGCGGCCATGTGCAGAGCGGGCTCAGGAGCTGGGTACCGGCTGCATAACAGGCACCCGACAGTAACCAGATGCCATCAGAGTAGTGCAAAGTGAGCTCAGGAGCTGGGTACCGGCTGTGCTTCATAGCTGGCACCCAACAGTAACCCGATGCCATCCGAGCAGTGCGGATTGGGCTCAGGAGCTGGGTTCCGACTGTGCTTCATAGCTGGCGCCTGACAGTAACCTGATACCATCCGAGCTGTGCTGAGCAGGCTTAGGAGCTGGGTACTGGCTGTGCTTCATAGCTGGCACCCAACAGTAACCAGATGCCATCTGAGTAGTGCGAAGCGGGCTCAGGAGCTGGGTACCGGCTTCATAACAGGCACCCGACAGTAACCCAATGCCATCCGAGCAGTGCGGAGCGGGCTCAGGAACTGGGTACTGACTGTGCTTCATAGCTGGCACCCAACAGTAACCAGATGCCATCTGAGCAGTGCGGAGCGGGCTCAGGAGCTGGGTACCGGCTTCATAACAGGCACCCGACAGTAACCCAATGCCATCCGAGCAGTGCGGAGCGGGCTCAGGAGCTGGGTACTGACTGTGCTTCATAGCTGGCACCCAACAGTAACCAGATGCCATCCGAGTAGTGCGAAGTGAGCTCAGGAGCTGGGTACTGGCTGTGCTTCATAGCTGGCACCCGACAGTAACCTGATGCCATCCGAGCAGTGCACAGCGGGCTCAGGAGCTGGGTGCTGGCTGTGCTTCAAGGCTGGCACCCGACAGTAACCCGATGCCATCTGAGCTACCTCTGATCGCATCAGTTTAACCTCTTAAGTGCCGCTGCTGAACAGTTGCTATGGTCCTGTGTTTGCCATGGGAGACGTTCTATGAAGCTCGGTAACAAGCTGAGTTTAATACATCCATTTCATAGTATATTTCAATAACAATATTTTATAAGTAATTGCAAGTTCAAGTTTCCTATGTGGACTAAAAAAAAGCAAAAGATATAATATGTATCCAAACAAAATAAGGCTTAAATCGCTCCTATTTTCCCCAAATGTAAATTATTGTAAATAACAAAATCATCACCAGTTCTAATGACTGAAAAATACAAAAACAAATTATGTTCCAAGATGTGGCGAGACGAGAAGTCCTGAATTTTATTAAGTAGAATGTGTGTGTATAATCTATGGATATATCATTTTAAGCTGCCAGTAACATTTTTTCCCTTTTTATTTGTACAGAAAAGAGTTTTTCGAGGGATGCAAGGCAATAAACGCGGACAGCCTTGAGGGGATCTGCAGCCGATTTCCCAGCCTCTTGAATGAAGCCAAGCAGGAAGATAAATTTAAGGATCTTTATCGCTTCACCTTCCAGTTCGGCCTGGACTCGGAAGAGGGTCAGCGGTCGCTTCACCGGGAAATAGCCATCGCCCTCTGGAAGTTGGTGTTCACCCAAAACAAACCCCTCATTTTGGACCACTGGTTAGACTTCCTAACTGAGAACCCCTCAGGAATCAAGGGAATCTCCCGGGACACGTGGAACATGTTCCTAAACTTTACTCAGGTGATCGGTCCCGACCTCAGCAACTACAGCGAGGACGAGGCATGGCCGAGTCTCTTCGATACCTTTGTGGAATGGGAGATGGAGAGAAGGAGGAAGGTTGAGGAAACCAAATGTATTAGGTCACCAGGCACAGAGTCCAAGGACGCAGGCGCGCAGACTTAGCACCGTGCAGGCGTCACATCCCCGTCACCTTCATTAACTCTGGACTTTTCCTGGAAATTTAATGGAGAACCCATTTTTTTTTTTAAACTACTTTACACCTTTTTCTGCCTTGAATTTGAAAGGGCTCTAAATGCTGGTAACATGTTTCAGGCACTTTCTTACCTTTTGGGGTTATTTTAGCTATTTTTTTTTTTTTTTTTAGTAGGAATATTCCGACAGTGCCAGAAAGTGTTTTCTCCTTTATATTTCAGGTTTAAGTGGCTCTAATTAAATTAACTTAATGCTTGGGAGGGGATGGACCCATTTATTTAATTTAAACCCTATTGATGTGTGGTTGGGGGAGGGCTTGCAGAGCAATGCATTAGGGGACATGCGGCAGCTGGTTGGTGTGAACTCTGCCCAATTCCATGTCCTGGACCCATTTTATTTTATATGAATATTAACCCCCGTTAGTGCCAAAGTGGCTTACGACACATTGTATGCCAATCTGGCGCATGAGGGTTTTTTTTTTTTTTTTTACAAAGGAAAAAAAAAAAGCAGTTCTTACTACGAGTGCCAGGGTGGCGTTTTACTCCTAGATCCTGTCGATCAGGGCGGTTTGCGTACTGTGTAGTGGTGTTTACATTGTTGGGTTTTCCGAGTTGTGAAACTGTTCCGTGGGGGTTGGATAAAGGAGCCGCATTTCCTCCCGAAATTCTTTATCAGAGCATTAAGCAGACATGCGTTAACTCCTTATTAAAAAAAAAAAAAAAATGTATACAAAAAAGAAAAAAAATTCAGTTTTTCTATGACCTTGTATTCTGAATTACCCAGTGGGGGCAGGGGGACGTCAGACGGCCCCTTTTTATTTCATTCCGTACTTGCGTAGTTTTGATGCCGTGTTATGGAACGAGGCAGAAGCGTAGGATTTGGGATACAGGAAACTGGCGCAGGCAGTGTTGGAAATAGTAGAGTGATTCCTGAGCGCTGTCTCCCACCAATAGGCGGCATTAGGTGGTCTACCTCCAATATGAGACCCTTATTACACCCTGCTGCTTTCCGTCAGTCGCTCGCTCACGAGCCAGCAGAAGTTTGACGCTTTATAATAGATTTGGCTATTCCCATATTAAAGGAGAATATATAAAGTGAATGTCCACCTTTTATCACCTGCTAGTAGAATGCTGAATCAGTACTAATATATCTACGTAGTGGCTGAACCTTGATTTTATGACACCGAGCTTTAAAAAAAAATGTAAAAAAATAACATTTTATCTGCCTGTGGTCACCACTAGAGGGAGCACACTGCATACAAGGACCTGGCACTTGCCATAAAGATCTCATTCTTCACCTGGTGTAAATACTACTTGTTGAAATGTGGACTTTTTTTTTTTTTTCTTTTCCTTTTATGTAAGTTTTAGTCTTGTTAGTCAATGGGGCAAGGTCCTTGACTCTTCCCTGTTGATGAGGATCATGCCTAGTGGGCTAAAAAAGACGAGATTTACATCCCGTTCCAAAATAAAAAAACAGCCACCGATTCAGGAGAACAGCAGTATTTTGCACCAGGTAAAAAAACAAAAAAAATACTATATAGCAGAAAATAGGAAAAACCTATTTCCTACTAATTAATACTTCCCTGGAAGGTGTGAAGGGGTCAATATACCGTAACTAATTGTAATGCAGTGGGGTAGAATAGGGAGGTATAGATCTATTATACACACCCTTTATAAATGTATATATTGTATACACTACAACATTTCGAAGTCCCCTCCGGCATGTACGTATTCACGTGATCTGAAAGGTCCTTGCGCTACTAAGGACCTGCAGAATTTGTGCATGTGCTGGTATCTCCTCTCCTGCCCTTCAGCGATCACACAGATCAGAGTGGGGCAGTAGGAGAGAGCCGTTCTCTCAGTGATCACTGTTCTCCTCCAGTAAGCTACCTCCGGACTGGAAGGTGCACACTTTCTAGCAAGTTTTTTTTTTCTTGCTAAAAAGCACATCTTCTAATCCAAACACACATTTATGGCAAGTGACAGGTTCTCTTTAAGAGGGTTGTTTAATGCAATTTCTTATTTTTGTCTATAGAATAAACTGATTTTATGCTGGGGAAAAAAGAATAGATACCGTCTTAGAATATAGTCCTCCGCACTTTAACGTGGCGCTCTTTATACCTATGATAGTGGCCATGTAATTATGCAAATGCACAGTTGGTGTAACCCCCTACTCGGCTGTCCCCACCTCGGCACAGGTCCTAACATGGCCACTCTCATCTTTATAGAGATAAATAAAAGTGCAGAGTTGGGCAGCTGAAGGCGCTGACTGGCAGAGTGAGGGTGCGATTAGCTTTATTTTTTTTGCCACTTTTTAACAAACACAATCGCCACCCCATATTACCTATATGTGCCCTCCCTGATGGGTGCGAGGCCATGTGAGCCCAAAGTTAAATCAGGAATGTCATAATGACTAATTGGCTTCGAGGGTTGCTGTCACATCTCCACCGGTTTTCATATTTTCTAACTTCAGAAGGGCTCTATCACTTTATGCTGGAAATTTTCTCTTGCGGAAAGGTAAATGTGTAACTGAGGGTCCACACACTGCTCATTTACATGATGTACCTGGGGGCAAGGACTATCTGCCTGTATAGTATCACTCCCTGGCAGAAGATTTAGTGGGGATATTTGTCCTATCCTTTCACCCCTTTAGGTCCTTGTATATGAGAACTTGGCCTGGTGACGTGTTCCCTTTAAGAAGGACAGAGGGCCTAACTGGAAAGCTGCGGCTATGCAAAGACCTGACCCCAATGACTTAACACGGTGGCGGAGTAAGTAGCCGGACCTGTACTGATGATGACTACCTGCCTTCTACCACTAGAATGTCCTGCTCGGGCTGGATCACCATTGCTACTTTCCCCAGCTCCTGGAGTTGGAGTTGTCCAGTTTTGCAGCTCTGCACGATTGCAGTGATGTGTCACCTACTGGGCTGCTTGCTGCTGTAAAGATAAAATCACTGTTTTTGCTGTTGGAGATCTAACGGTTCTCTGAATGCTGAGCCTCGTATAACCCCACCCCCACCACTGATTGGCAGCTTGATTCCAGTGTACACAAAGCTGCCAATCAGTGGTGGGGGCGGGGTTACACAGCAGGAGGACTACCCAGCATGAGACAACTAGTCCTCTAGTGATACTAAAAATCAGTGTTTTATCAGCAGAAGATTATCTAGTTGTCTCATGCGGGGTAGTCCTCCTGCTGTGTAACCACGCCCCCACCATTGATTGGCAGCTTTCTTCCAGTGTACACAAAGCTGCCAATCAGTGTTGGGGGCGTGGTTACACAGGAGGACTACCCAGCATGAGTCAACTAGTCCTCTAGTGATAATCTTCTGCTGATAAAACACTGATTTTTATCAAAGCAGCCCAGTAAGTGACATCCCTGCAATCGGAGTGTCTGTACAGGGGGTGCATATGCTCCAAAATTTCTGGTCAGAGAACCTGCATTGTGGATGATATTTTACTAAATCTTATCCAGATACTGATGGGGAATATAAGATCTGCAGCTTTTTCTCTATGGATTTCAACCTGTGCAATGCAACCATTGTTAAAGGGATGTAGCCTTAAAGAGGTTGTCTGGTCCAAATTGCTAAGTGCAGTCACTTGTATGGAACGAGGCCGTGCTGTGACTAGTGACGGGCCCACTGGCCGGGAGTATGTATAACTCATACATACTAGCTGGTCCTGGTTCGGAAATCGGTGCTGTGCCTGCACTGGGGGGAGTCAGAAGTCTGCAGTCACACAGAGTGACTCCAGACCTATCGGTTTGGACCGGACTTCCCCTTCGAAAGGACTTGTCATCAGAAAATGACATTTTTTTTATTACGGTAATTAGTTTTTTGTTGAATGCATTAAAAATAAATATTTCTAATTCCATTTTCCATATCACTATATATTAAAATGAAACCATGCCACCCCCCAAATTTAGCAATTTTCATTCTGGAACACTAAGTAGATTTGTAGACTCGCACGTCTTGCTGTTTCTTTTCAGCAGCCTCGTTATCATCACAGCCATGGTTACAATTATAAGTAACATCTCTATATACAGTAGATAATACAGGATCCACCATTCACAATAAGTGATGGCACAGCTCACCTCCTCCACTTCCCGTCACAACCTTTTTGATCCATTAAATTATTGAATTTTTTTTTAATCTACAGTGTGTTAATTTTCAGTGGTATTTAACCTATTCAAATGAATGGGAAATAAGTGTTTTTCCTGCCAAAACTCTGTGCAGAAAAATCTGCTGCAACTACTCAACGTGTGCACATACTCTGACATGTTCGCAGCTGGTGGTATTTTGCAGTACAAATGTTTTGGGTTTTTTTTTTTTGGCTTCTCATTACTTTTTAGTAGGTAAATTGACACGCTGCAGACTTTCAAATACGCAGTGCTAAAATTCAGTCGGGGGGAAGCCGCATGTACGCGAGTTCTGGAATCTCAAAGCTTTTTATGATACAGCAAAACGCAACTTTTTCTGCAGGAAAAAAAAATAAAACCCGCTGTGTGTGGACCCAGCCTTACAGTGTCCATGATCCGAGCCTCATTACTGATACAGCGCAGCGCTACCTCCAATTTCTGGGTTTTCCATTGGTCAAGTAGAGTATGCAAATTCTCAGGGCTAATGACGATTTTGCAAGGAACGTTCAGCGCCATTGTGGTAGACGAGGCTGCGTCCATGCGCCATACCTGGAAGGGAAGGCCATGAGCGGTAGGCAAGAACGCATTCATCCGCCATATGTGGTAGGCGAGGCCACATCCATACGCGGTAGGCGAGGCCGCATTCATCTGCCATATTTGGTAGGGGAGGCCATAAGCGGTAGGCAAGAACGCATTCATCTGCCATACGCGGTAGGCAAGAACGCATTCATCTGCCATACGCGGTAGGCAAGACTGCGTTCATCCGCCATACGTGGTATGCAAGGGCGTGTCCATACACGGTAGGCAAGACCGCATTCATACGCGGTAGGCGAGGCCGCGTCTATCCGCCATACGTGGTAGGTGAGGCCGCGTCTATCCGCCATACGTGGTAGGTGAGGCCGCGTCCATCCGCCATATGTGGTAGGCGAGGCCGCATCCATCCGCCATACGTGGTAGGCAAGGGCGTGTCCATACACGGTAGGCAAGACCGCATTCATCCGCCATACGCGGTAGGCGAGGCCGCGTCTATCCGCCATACGCGAGGCCGCGTCTATCCGCCATACGTGGTAGGCGAGGCCGCGTCTCTCCGCCATACGTGGTAGGCAAGGACGTGTCCATACACGGTAGGCAAGACCGCATTCATCCGCCATACGCGGTAGGCGAGGCCGCGTCTCTCTGCCATACGTGGTAGGTGAGGCCGCGTCCATCCGCCATATGTGGTAGGCAAGGACGTGTCCATACACGGTAGGCAAGACCGCATTCATCTGCCGTACGCGGTAGGCAAGGCCGCATTCACATGCGGTAGGCAAGACCGTGTCCATTCACCATACGCAGTAGGCGAGGCTGCGTCCATCCGCCATACCAGGATCGCGTCACATGAAGGTAACACTATTAACTCCTGCAGATTGCAAGTCCCTATTGGGCTGGGACTAATTTCACAGGGGCACCATCTTTAACAAGGTTTATACTTTTATGTTTAAACATTACTTTAAATTGTGCAGTTACCAATTTATTGTTTAAATACAATTTTGCAAAAAAAAAAAAAAAAGTCTAATTTTTTATTTTGGAATAAATGTCCTTACACAGTGGAGCTGCAAATTGTTCATGTATGGTCTGTTTTCTTCCCGTGATTCCCGCTACATTGTTGCACGAGGAATTTTAGTTTATATAAATATAATCCCCTGCACATGTGATTTATTCTCAATTCCACTTTGTAGATACTGACCTCCGAATCCCCTGCAGAACTATAGATTAAAATAACTGCTGGCAGCCACCACAAGAGGGCGCTGTGCGTATGATTTATAGTCTGAACTGAATAAACCCGTATACCATGAGCTCCCTCTAGTGGTGGCTGCAGGTGGATAAAGTTTTATAAGTTGGCTGGTCCAAAAAATGAAATTAATATATTGGTTTACAGTCAAACTTGGGGCTTTTTTTAAACTGTTTTCTGTAACAGTTTTCAGCAGACTCCTTATCAGAGGCAGGATTACACTGATGACAACTTCCCTTTCAAATGATATTAATGGTCTATGTTTAGTATGAGCCATTAGTATAAATACAGTAGAGACCCCCACCATCCTCCCTGATTAGGCGCCTAAGGTGTCATTGAGAGCACCAAATTATTTACCATGCACAGCGCTGCACATTTTGTAGTGGCTGTGTCTGGTACTGCAGCTCAGTCACATTGAAGTGGATGCAACTAAGCTGCAATACCAAGAACAGCCACTATAACATGTATGGCGCTGTGAGTGGTAAATAATAATTTACTATTAGTGGAGGAAAAAAAAAAAATCAGCCGTGTGACTACAATCCAAGAAGCAGGCACTGCTGAAACTTGAAAACTTATTTATTCTAAAAATTGGCTAAAAACCAGACAGCAAGGGGTTTTGGAGGATCACAATCCTGCAGATCAGCCGCCTGCATCAGCCAAGAGATGGTATAATTCGGGCATTGTGCCATGGTTCCTTGCCAGGTAATTATTGCAGTTCTTTTCTTACTCGTTTGTTTTTTGCTATATCACACAGGGAGCGCCACTCCCTCCTTCATTTTGCCTTTTAGATTTACTATTATTTTCATCTGAAATTTGGGGTAAATTATAGTGCAAATCTAATTTTAATTACTGGCCCAAACGTAAGCAAAATTATTTAAAGGGACTCTGTCACTAGGTTTTTCGCTACCTCATCTGTGAGCATGATATGGGGGCAGAGACCATGATTCCAGCGATGTATTACTTATTGGGCTGCTTGGTGCAGTTTTTATAAAATCTCTGTTTTATTAACTGCTGAGCTCTGTATATCCCGCCCACAACACTGATTGGCCGCTCTCTGTGCACACTGCGAAGAAAGCTGCCAATCAGTGTTAGGGGCGGGGTTACACAGAGCAGTTGACTTGAAGGCACGGGCCACCTAGTCCTCTAGTGATAATCTGCTGATAAAACTGATTTTATGAAAAATACACAAAATTGGCTCAGTAAGTGACACAGCGCTGGAATCAGGGTCTCTGTCTCCACAACATGCTGAACTGCAAAAACCTGACAGATTCCCTTTAAGAGGCATGTTAAACACCGGTATTAATACGCTTTCCTTTCCAGAACACTCTTTGGAAAATTAGGCTACAGGGACATTTTTTTCTACAGGCGGCCAATGGTAATAAAAAAACCTGGCGCAGGGATTTGAAGCATTTTGTGACCAGCATTGACCTCTTGTCTTTAAAAAACAAAAATAATAGTGAGACATGAAGCGCATCCCACCCGGAGGCTCAGATTTCTAGGAAAGTGAACATAAAGAAAAAGGCATAAAGAAGTTGGGAGGAAAAGTAGTGGCCTGACCTGTGACCCTAGAACAGGAAGTGGGTGACCACCGGTGCCGCTAATGGCGCAGAGCTGGTGCTGTAAAGATTGTGAGCCTCCCGCTCCAGATCATTCTACACTCGGACGCACGTCATAAAATAAGGCTCTGCGGCCCATTTATTCCAATTATTATACAGCACTTATGGAGGAACATTCTGTACATTAAATATTGATTCAAATGCTTGCGACGGTTCACTGCGGTCAGCGCTTTATCCCCATCACACCGAATCCTGGCAGAGGTCTGCTGCTGCTGAAAAGAAAGACAAGTATCACACTGGCGCCCAGGAAGCGGATAACTACAGGCAGACCTATACAATATGTATTCATTGACTGTGCGCCCCTCCACTGTACACCAAAGATCCAGCTTGTTACCATTTTTTTTACTTTTATAGAATTGTAACAAAGGGGTTGTCCGGCCTTGGGGGTACAAGTCTGCAGTCGCTATGTAGACTTGTAAATCCTCAAGGAGCGCACCGTGCAGGCTGTCAGGATTCTCCTATGCGAGCAGGCGCTCTACTAAACGTGATTTAATTCCTACGTGTTGTATCATTGCACATAACATGCTCCTAAGGCTATAGAACAGCGCCCCTAGTGGCTGGGCTTTGCTTAGCATACTTCGTTAGTGGCTGGGCTTTGCTTAGCATACTTCGTTGTATAGGAATTACTGCATACAAGCTTTGGAGGAAGGGAGAGCTTGGTACATTATAATATAAGAAGGGTTTCCTAAAAGGAGTAATGAGGAATATTCAAATATTTGTGGCATAAGTGCCTAATAGGTGTAGATCCCACCCGGGCAACTGCAGGGGGCCCTGGACAAACTGGGCGCTCACTAGCCGTTGAGTGATGCCTTCAGCTGGATGTTTGTCCTCAGGCACAGATTCAGTTGAAGTATACTGCAGTGCACAGACCCATCAGGTCCATACATAGCAATGTCCTGACTGGCCAGCTGAGTGTAACAGCTGACATCAGCATGCACGTGCCTAGGGGCTTGTAAGTAGAGGGAAGGGGAGTGGTTTATTTTTTTTGGATTAGTGAGTACATAGTGGCCATGCTACTACAGGGATGACGGTGGGCTGTGGTGCATTATACTACACGGATGACGGTGGGCTGTGCATTATAGTGCACGGATGACGGTGGGCTGTGCATTATACTGCACGGATGACCGTGGGCTGTGCATTATACTGCACGGATGACGGTGGGCTGTGCATTATACTACACGGATGACGGTGGGCTGTGCATTATACTGCACGGATGACGGTGGGCTGTGCATTATACTGCACGGATGACCGTGGGCTGTGCATTATACTGCACGGATGACGGTGGGCTGTGCATTATACTGCACGGATGACGGTGGGCTGTGCATTATACTGCACGGATGACGGTGGGCTGTGCATTATACTGCACGGATGACGGTGGGCTGTGCATTATACTGCACGGATGACGGTGGGCTGTGCATTATACTGCACGGATGACGGTGGGCTGTGCATTATACTGCACGGATGACGGTGGGCTGTGCATTATACTGCACGGATGACGGTGGGCTGTGCATTATACTGCACGGATGACGGTGGGCTGTGCATTATACTGCACGGATGACGGTGGGCTGTGCATTATACTGCACGGATGACGGTGGGCTGTGCATTATAGTGCACGGATGACGGTGGGCTGTGCATTATAGTGCACGGATGACGGTGGGCTGTGCATTATAGTGCACGGATGACGGTGGGCTGTGCATTATAGTGCACGGATGACGGTGGGCTGTGCATTATAGTGCACGGATGACGGTGGGCTGTGCATTATACTACACGGATGACGGTGGGCTGTGCATTATACTACACGGATGACGGTGGGCTGTGCATTATACTACACGGATGACGGTGGGCTGTGCATTATACTACACGGATGACGGTGGGCTGTGCATTATACTACACGGATGACGGTGGGCTGTGCATTATACTACACGGATGACGGTGGGCTGTGCATTATACTACACGGATGACGGTGGGCTGTGCATTATACTACACGGATGACGGTGGGCTGTGCATTATACTACACGGATGACGGTGGGCTGTGCAATATACTACACGGATGAGTGTGAACTGTGCATTATACTACACGGATGAGTGTGAGCTGTGCAATATACTACACGGATGAGTGTGAGCTGTGCAATATACTACACGGATGACGGTGGGCTGTGCATTATACTATATGAATGACTGTGAGCTGTGCAATATTATACTTTATGAATGAATATGGGGTTGCATTATAATACATGGATGACTATGGGGATGCATTATACTTTATGGATGACTGCGGCCTGTGCATTATACTACATGAATGAATATGGGATGTGCATTATACTTTATGGATGAGTATGGGCTGTGTATTATACTATATGGATGACTATGGGCTATACGTTATATTTTATGGGGGTGCATTATATTACATGGATGACTATGGGATGTGCAATATTATACTTTATGGATGAATATGGGCTATGCATTACTCTATATGGATGACTATGGGGTGCATTATACTTTATGGATGACTATGGGGTGCATTATACTATATGGATGACTATGGGGTGCATTATACTTTATGGATGACTATGCGGGTGCATTATACTTTATGGATGATTATGGGCTATGTATTATATGGCTGACTATGGGCTGTGCATTATATTACATGGATGACTATGGGATGTACAATATTATACTTTATGAATGACTATGGGCTGTGCATTATACTACATGAATGATTGTGGGAAGTGCAATATTATACTTTATGAATGATTTGGCTGTGCATTATAGTACATGGACAACTATGTAGTAGTGACATCTTTGGCATTTTACTAAACCTGTGCATCATGATTCATGGGATATGTTAACCCCTTAGTGACCGCCAATACGCCTTTTAACTGACCTGAGATATAAGAGACTTATATCCCCATACAGGTGACAATCCAGTAGCTGTCAGCTGTCCACTATAGCTGACAACTTGCTGCATCAGCCATGATCAGTGTTTGCACCATCCAAATCTATTTAACCCCATAGATGCTGCTGTCAATAGTGACTACATCATTATAAACGGTTAACAGACTGTGGGGGCTTCCTCTTTATCCCAATTGGTGGTCTCAGATCATGATTGCATGGTCCTGATGTTTGTCATGGAAATTCATGACCAAATAGCGGCCTTAGAGTCTGTCGGCTGTAGTAACCTGTTCAGAAGTTAGTGACATTTAGGTGATAAAAATACACATTTTCATTTTTCTCATGCCACTTTGCATTAATTCCTGAAAATCACCCGAAGGGTTAACAAATGACCTGACTGCAGTTTTCAATATGTCAGGGGGTGCTGTTTTTAAAATGGTATCACTTGTGGGGATTTCTCTATATATAGGACCCCCAAATTCACTTCAAACATGGATAGGTCCCTAAAAAAATACATTTTGTAAATTTCCTTGAAAAAAATTTAAATTGTTGATACATTTTTAATCCTCTTAAAATGCTAACAAAATAAAATAACATTTTGCAAATGGTGCTGTTGTAAAGCAGACATGTGGGAAATGTTATTTATTAATGTTTTGCTGTGGTATGACTATCGGGATTAAAGGGATAATCATTCAAAGTTTGAAAATTGCAAATTTTTTAACATTTTTTTCAAATTTCTGATATTTTTTTATAAATAAACATAAAGCATATCAACCTAAATTTACCATTATCATAAAGTATAATGTGTCACGAAAAAACAATCTCAAAATCACTGGGCTTTGTTGAAGCATTCCAGAGTTATTACCACATAAAGTAACACTGGTCAGATTTCAAAAATTTGGCTCTGTCACTAAGGGGTTAAATGGGCCCACAGAGACTCTTTCCTGGATCCCATGAAAACCTGGAGCCGGCCCGGATTCCACTTACCGGATCTGCATTGATTTTGAATTGCATGCACATCTGCAATCAAGTTGGCCAGAGAGATCCCATTCTCAAAATAAATGTGGATCCCACCTCTGGGGATAATTGGGGTCGCCTGCCTTCTCGCAGTTGAGTTCTCCATTGACCATTATTGAAATGTGCCAGTCCTAGAGGTGGGACCCGCAGCTGTCAGATCCTTATGCCAGAGAGGTCCCTCTTACCCCTTCAGCCTACTATCAGTCCCATACCTTTTTTCCCAATAATTTGGAATTGTGAAGGAAGAGGCGGTAGATGGAGCGTCACAGTCACAGCTCGCGGAATAGCTAATATCCAGCAATCTACTCCTGCCACACTCCGCTCCTTATTACCAATCTTAACACTTCAAAGCGCCTGATTCTAGGGTCTGAGACTACGTACCCATTGTTTCCAGGGAAGACCATGACGCACAGGGTGTTTTCTGGGAGGCTCTCGTACAGCTGGAGAATTCTCCGGTCCAGATCCCTAATAATCTCCGTATAATCCTCCTAGAAAGAAGACGACAATGTGATTATCACTAGACGATGTGAAAAAAAATCAAATGTCCGATGTTACGTTTTCCTAAAGCAATACTGTCGATGATGTAGGCACAGATAGTCCTGCCTTCCTGTCTCTTTCTATAAAATTATATACCGTAGATACTAGGACTACATCCTCCATGTCAGTAATGTATTACTGCCTCCCTCTGTTCTCCTGTAATTAACTCGGGCACAGATAGTATTGTCTCCTACTTAATAATGCAGGCACAGACAGTACTAGATCAGAGCTGCAATTCTTCGACATGTTTTCCATTACACTTCTCTATGT